>NW_010551387.1:0-37039 GCF_000687285.1 Phaethon lepturus | reverse complement strand
GAATGTGAGTTTTGGTAAAGGTAGATACCCAGTAATATGATGAATTTAAAGAAATACTTGCACTTCCCAATTTAAATTTTTGACAAATACCTGTTTCCTCAGCTGTCAGAGGAACTATCTATTTTACAATACAAACAGTTCAGCAAGGCAATTGAGCTGCTGGCTGCGTTCTCTTCGGAGGGCCTATACGCTTGCCTACACAGGCGTGAGCAAGACTGCTCTTTGAATTCACACCAGCATCAGGGTTAGCGATAGACTGGACACAAAGCCACTTTGAGACCAGGCAGTGATGGAGCACTGGGGTTCCAGACCATTGCAGCTGGATTTTTACAGCATTTGAGCTATTCATCTGCTCTGGCACTATTTTTGTCCTCTGTAACAGACTGTTGTAAAAATCGGGTCTTTACTAAGCTATTTCAGACAAGGCCAGCCTGTAAAGCACGTTGGTTTTCTTTTAGTGGTGCAATTACAAGGGGAATGTAGTCATGAATATTACTGAACTTTAAAATATTGTTTCTAGGGGCAATAGTTTTTACCCGAAGAGATATTAGTGCTCCACCCTGACATTAAAAAAAATCACTTTAAAACTTACAGCAACACATTTAAAGTCCATTAGTATGCGTTTTCAAATGTCATGCTTCAAATGTGACAGTCAAATTCCTGAATCAACCAGCCAAACAGAATTATTTTACTCAGAAATTACATGAAGAGAAGTAGCAAAAAACAGTAAAATGTGGAATAACTTTATGCTCTAACTTAAGCAACTAAATAGGCTTTTTGGTGAAATAAGAAGAAACACACTACATGTATCTCCTTCACAAGATTGTGAACTGCAAAACATTTTTTTTTTTTCCCCCTGTAGTAGAACAAAGTTTGGGATTTTACTATGTGATCTGCCCTACAAACAGCGCCTGTGATGTTTTCAGCCATGCACACGCAGCACAGGGTGCCTGAACAGTCACTCACTAGCTGGGTACACATCGGATACAAGGGGCAAATATGGCACATGCCAGTTGCAGTTTGTCTACAGGCATAGTTCTATCTGTATTTTTGACATTATGCTCTTTCTTAGCTAAGATTTCAAATAGATTCATGAATCCAAAATAAGCAAACCCTAGTTCTTCAGTTAGAAATTCTGCTCTGAAGCATCGTTGTACAGCAGTTTGACTCACACATACAGCATGGCAGATTCTGTCCTAAGTGCTGAAGAAAATTAGAGCCTACGAATCCCTCTCGTCATGGCTAACATCCCACTATCCCAGCAAAGCATATTTAACATATTCACAAGATGACTCGCACATATCTGAGGAGTTTGCAGGTCCTGATGTATAGCACTGATGGCTTTCAGATACAAAAGTGAATGAACTCAGCGAACTATCTCCAATAATTTACCAGGAATCATACTGCCCTTCATCTCCGTGGCATTTGTGTTAATGTCTTCTCTTTGTTTTACCCTCCAGCAATTCCAGTCTGAAGAGATTTTTTTTCCTGTAGCCAGAGAGTAGTGGTGGTACCTTCTATGTAAAAGACAGTATATAAGATCAAGCAGGATCAAGCGTAGTAAACTTCATTTCTTTCCCCAATACTCTCACAATTTTAGCTGGTCTGGTAGGCAATTAACCCAGATCAACCACTGCTGGTGAAGCATCTTGTCTAAAAACAAAGATGATTAAAAAAATCTAGTGATCTGATCCTGGGGGGAAGATGGCTGGGGAAAGAACCATCTACCTTTATTTTCATATTTCCATTGAAAAATGAAGGGCCAGTAGTAACCAATGAAGTATAAAAACCCCACGCTCTTGTATTTCCAACTATCAGCAGAAATAGCCTTCTGATTTACGTGTAGCTACACAAAAAAAACCCAAAAACCAACAAACAAAACAAAACCCCACCACCCAACACCACAAAACCAAACCAAACCATTTAGGTTTTAAAGTAGACCTCAGTAATTGTATGAAAAAAAAGATTTTACAACATAATGGGTAGCAATATGAGGCAATGAGACTTGATAGTGTCAAAGACAGTTTTCAGTTATACGAATTGCATTAAAAATGAAAAAAAAACAAACAAAAAAACCCCCCAAAACTCACAAACAAAAACAACTGAGAAAACATCTTGAAGTAAGTCACAATTCATTGTAGATGTATCAGAGACAGCTCAGGCCTTTTGAGTGAACCAAGTTCTGATGAATTTTTTCTGACTTCTTGTTCCACACTAGAATGCTGCATTTTTTTATGTTTGCAGAGATCTGTGATAATGCTGGGTGAAACCCACTGCAAAATTCAGAAGTAAAACATGGAGGCTCCCATTCCCATAAATACCAAGGAGGAAACCATCAGACCTAAGGCACTGATTTTAAATGGGAACCAAAATTTACGTATTTTGCCCAGAAGATGACCTTTGCCATTATGGTGACATAGAAGAGGCTCAGGCTGAGTTTTGTTAAATAACTGTGCCAGGCATCAACTGCCTGGAAAAAAAAAGGTGCTACTTTCTCACACAGTAACTATGATATGATTATCAATTTAAGAAAAAGTGTATTAAGATGAAGATGGAATACATTTGCATCCGGATTCAAGTTCAAAACAGAAACATCACATACATAAATGAAAAGAAGAAAATCACTGTGCCATCATTTCAGTTTTCCTGGACACCTTTCTAAATGTTTTTTACTCTCATACTACACTTCATACCAACAACTACACTGCCTGGGTGTGGTACAGGTGACTCCAGCAGTGTGTATTGAATAGGAAGCCAACTGGCCATGATATCGAAAGGAGGAAAGTTATACCGATTAACTCCCTTTTTGTTTTGAAGCCATGGAAATTGAGACAGAAAGCTCCCACCACACCTGAAGTATGGGATTTGAACTGTATTGTATAGTTGCTTGGTTGTCTGATTTTCTGAGTTGTAACTTGGTTTGGTCAATGTTGGATAAGTATCAAGTGAAATCTCTGTCCTTACCCTACCTTGCCTGATTTTAATACTAAAATTAACTCCCACTTGTGCATAATGAGTACGGAAATATAAGACTACCTTAGTATAACGAGTGAGGTAATAGTTAGAGCATGTGTAAAAGAATCTTTGTTATATAAGGTTTTACAGCCTATCATGATTTTTGTTGTGTGTGTTTCCCTGTAACGGAGTTGTAGAAAACCTCGGCTTCTGTCCCCCAAGGGTGTGTTGGCCACTTTAGATGCCTAGCACCCTTTTCTGCACAGAACTGAGATAAAGACAAATATCTTGACTCTGTGTGTTGATTGACTCTTTGCACACCGGGTAAAAGAACCCCGATTTTAGGGACAACAGTCACATACGGGTTAACAAAGGAGACTAAAAAATCATGAGAACAGTTTCTAAGTTATAGATTATCCATACAGTACTAATCTTTTTATATGCTTCCATAGCAACTGCTACAGAAGTACACCAAAAGTAAAGTTAATGTTGTTATACAGGGAGTAGTATAAGGAGATTTCTATACCAACTCATAGCAGTTCAAATTTTAACATCAATATTTGTCAAATGTGAAACTGCAATGAGATTTGCAGTTGATTGGAATAAATTCATCAGAGTCAGCATCCACTTACGGGCTGTCTCATTAGAGGCAACGCACCCAGCTACGACTCCCAGGGTGTCAGCTTGAGAACAGAATGCAAAGCAATAACCTTTTCGTTGTGCAGCATCTACCATCTAGCTAAATTCCTTAAAGCTATCTACGTTAGGGGTTATAGGCCTCAGCTTAATAAAACTAGGAGCTTCCTAGCGGCAAAAGCCAAACCTCCAACCCTGCAAACAGAAGAGGTCGTTGCGCCAGATGAGATACAAGAAATATTGCTGTTACATGTGAAATCCTCTTTTACATGCCCCCGCATAAAACACGTCAATTAATGTTATCATTTAACCCATTTATATCTAAAGCAAAGTGGCACGAAAAGGAAGCCCTAACACTGCAACAGTCTTTGGTGATAATTTGGAGAAACTACAAAGCAAGGAAGAATTTCCTCATGTCCTGTACAGCACGGTTGAAGAGTATACACATCCGATAGGAAGGAACCTTTCTTAATAAGCTTTGTTCCTTCCTTGAGGAAGGCAATTTTAATCTCCAGGAATAAGAGTGCAAAGCAACATGCTTGTCACCTCTCAAGTATGTTTACCTACTTACTCATACCAGCCTAGCATTAAAATGCATGGATTGCGCGTCCTTGGTAGTGCAGCCACTGAAATTCCATAGATGCTGCAAATGTCCCTGAATAAGTAAAACAGGAGGGCTTTTTTCTCCTGTTGAATTCCATTCTTTTTTGGGATATACTTCCAACAGGTAGTTTAAAACTAACTTAAGCATATCTCCACAAACCGTCACCAATAGTATCAAAGAGAAAAAAAAAAACAAAAACCACATAGTATACTGTAAACATACAGTCCATCAGCCAGAAAATAAGTAATGTATGAAGAAAGAAGAACCAGACATTTTCAGCTACAGTGCTAATATTCTTGCAAAGATAATCCTCCTATCCAAGATGTGACAAATCCAACTTCCTAGGAGATGGCTTTGAGACATGACATAAAGCTGCATCCAGCTGCAGTGGACAGCACATGTCTGGCGCTTCTATTATAAGCAGAAATTAATACCCAGGTAGGAATAACCATAAATCAGTCTTACTTAGCTCATCAGCTGAAATACCAGCCTTTACATAAGAATACATTTTTGGCATTTCCAATCTCACACTTCATTGTGATAAAAAGCCAGACTTGTCACTTAATCCTGGTCTGCTAATCGGGGAAGGGTGGGAATGTGAGAAGCGGAGCTTGCACCCGACTGATCAGCGCCTGGAACGACAGCGCACTGGGCGGTTGTTCTGCTGACAACGCGTGGGCATTTGACGCCATCTTAGAAGCTGGGAAGGAGAAGGAGCGGCGTATCCCGAACTAAGTTTGGGAGTGACAGGCTTTTGAGATGCCAGTTCCAAACCCAAATACCTCAGTGATCAATAACTTGATAGTGAATAAATCAAATGCATTGCTCAGCAGTTGAGGCCTGAGTCAAGAACAGTATGGATCTTCTGATGCAAGTCATCATTACATATGCATAAAGATCCACAGGATTCTGATAGGAAACAGATGAAAACTACTTCAACGCATTAATACGATAAGAGTTTTCCTGGGAAGACAACTGCTGTAATTGGGATCAGACTGTAATTGTACTCTGAAAAAGGCAGGCCTGTGTATTTTTGCCTATAATATACGGAGTCTGTTGCAAAAGGAACTAAGAAACTTGACGTCAGTGCTTTCAGTAGAGGTATGTAAGATCTAACATATTTGATAAAAAGTCCGTAACTGTCTGCCTGCCTCTCATTTTGTACCTAACGCCACAAAGAAATAAAGAAAGAACATACCAAATTGGTTGTACTGCATTGTAGGTAAGGAGACCTAGATGGAGGCTGCATGCTCTGAAGAACACATTTCATTCTTGGAATAGGAAACAAGGAAAAAAAAATACTCTTCCTGGATTTTCCTCTAGAATTTTTAAATAGAGTACTGGAAAAAACTAAAATATCTTAAGTCTGCTATCCATCAGTAGCCCTAAGTGAGCATGACATGCAAAAAGGGACCATTTAAATAGCCTCAGATTTCAATTTCTACCTGTAATCAGTAGGACCTCAGGTTGAGGAGGAAAAAAGACTTGGCCCTTTGATACAATAAATATTGTAATCATTGTATTAGAGACAGCCATTCTGCTTCATGCTTGGAAGCTTCCAACTTACCCTGACACCAAGACTGCTGTAACTTGATGGTATTTCTGTTTCATCTAAAATTCTTGTAAAAGGTCAGACAGTTTGGGAAAATCCTGCCGCCGAACCAGAAGCAGTAGGAATATACACTGGTTATCTGTGGGGATCTGCTCCCCTGAGCCATGCAAGAGCTGAGGATTCTGCCTCAGCTACTGGCGTAAGTCCAATTTTAACACTAAGGGCTCTGGGGTCAGCTCACGAATGTTACTAAAATTAGTTATTACACAACAACAGCAGGACTGAAGTGGCCCCTATAAATGAGCCACCACTGAGAAAGAACTTACGCCACCACAAGTGGTGTTCGGGAGCATGAAATGACAGAACAAGTCTGGCCATGTATTGAATTTGTCCCTTGAGTATCAATGCTCACGGAGATCTGTCTATAGCTAAGCAGAGACAGAGAGAAAAAAACTCTTGTCCACTAGTGGTAGTCTGCTTTTATCTCTAAACTTTCTTTTCCTAGTCCAAAACTACAATAGTGATCAAATGGGAATAAAAGGAGTTTTCTTTGATGAACACGTCATGCTGATGAAAGACAGCAGAAGCCCTCTATGTAGGCAAGAGCCATAAACATCAACAGTGGTATTTGCAGCTTCTCTCTGTTCTATGTCAGTTCTCAAAGAGGTATTTTTATGAATGAAATTCTGCATCAGAAGTGAAGGTGCTGCTTCATCTCTGCCAGTGCTTTGCTGGAGTTCAGCTGCCCAGGGCCAGCCCTCGGTGGGTGGTAGCTGTGACCTTGGATCAGCATCCAAGTTCATGCCTTTTCCCTTGGTCTATGCTTGACCTACGTAGCAGCTACACCTGTGCCTCACTGATCTGGGCCCAACCCTTTCTTACCAACTTGACTTTCTGGCTTGATCTCAGGCCTGCCGCATCACTGTGGACTTGGGGGCAATCTGGGCTGTCTCCTGACCCCAATTACCATCACCAGACATGCTCAACTCATCTTGTCCCGGCACTGTGGGACTGTGCCTTTGCCAGTGAGGGCACCGCCTGCCCTGCCACCTCCCTTGGCTCCCGGCTGGTCAGCCCTTGGGGAGCAGCTCCCTCTCGCTACTCCCTGAAAATTTCTGTATTCATCAGTGAATTCTGAGATTAAGACAGGCCATAATGCTCCTTTTCTTAATATATTGGTAGTCTTTCATTTATCATTTCCATATTGCTTTTTGTTGCCTTCGAATTTTTGGCAAACTTTTGTTTAGTTTGTTTTCATTGTTTTTAAGAGGAAAGTCTGAACTTCATATTCAGATGTTATTTTGTCCATAGCTGGCAAAGCTTTTGTCAGCTGATAATCATAGACGTTGGTGTGTTTATAGTGACCTATTTAAAATCTCAAATGGTTATAATAGAATGGGAAGCTTTTTAAAAGGTACTTTTCAGAAGTGCTATTAAAAAGTATAATGGTCACATTTGTCAAAAATGCAAGTTTGCCCTTTAGCACAGACCTGGTACATAAAATAGTCTTCAGACAAACTTCTCCTTTCAAAATAGCTGCTCTCATCAAGTTTTCAACTGCTGACATTGAAAACACATTTTGTCTCTAGTTCAGAGGGCAACCATTTTGTTTTAGCCTGCTGAAGAACAAATGAAAGTTGATTTTCTCCAGCATCAGCCACTCCCATTGACTGCTCTTCAGTTTTGAATGTGCCCTTAAGGTGTCTTCAATCTTTATAGATTTTCATACGCAATAAGGGAGAGCAGGGCAGGAAAACTGGACCAAGAAAATGCCTGTGCATGAGCTGGGGCGCAGGATACGCTCCAAAGCGAGAGCCACTGCCAAGTTTCTGAGGTTTCCACGCTGCTTACGCAATGTTTTAGATTGTGTTTTAGTGTGACTGCCGCACAGGGCAGGTAACCTTGGAGATAAATTGTTCGTGAATCAGCAAATACTTGCATGTGTTCTTAAGATTTTTCTGAAGTGAGATATTTACATCCTTATATAATCCTAAGAGGAAACAGGTGGCTCTTCAACATACTTGTGGCTTTTTCAATTACACGCTTAGCCTCACAGGAGGAGGACTGAGGGGTGGGTGGTTAGTTGCTGTGTAATTGCCCTGCTATGGCAGGCAGTGTTACAAAAACACTAAAATCTCCCTTACTAAACAGGAATGCATTAGTTTGCTTGTATGCCATTTGTAGTACGGCATTTGTCTTGAATAGTTCTTTTAGCATTCGAATGCAAACCAAACACATTGATTTCTCTCTACTTTCACAAGTTACTTTGCATTCAAATTATAGGAACTTATATGCACATTATGCTACAGATGAAACAATATAAAAAAGCCGTGTGCTGGAATACATAAAGAACTAAAACAGCAAATAGGTCTAAAGTTCTCACTTTTCTCCCAAGGTAATAGAAAACTCTGTAGCCCAGATATGCACTATGCTGGCAGTCCCAAGATCACTACATCAGAAACATGGCCAAAGAACAAAACACCTCAGAGTCAGGAAGTAACACATTCAAAATTATTTCAAAGGGGCCCTAAAGAGTACATGCAAGCAGCAACGTAAGGAAGGGTTCGCTGGCATTCTGACATGGCTGCTTACCAATGGTCCCTGGACAGTGCCTTGGCTACTTCTCTGTTGTAATCAAGCTAAAGGCACTCAGATTTGCTTATTACGTGTTTCAGGAGTTCTGGAGACTGAAAGGACATTTGTAAATTAGTAGCTACTGACTTGTGATTGACCTTCAATGTGTAATCAATAGCATAGATAGCACCAGAAGGGGTAAGACTAGAGATGGAAATTCTTAGAAAAGGTACCAATGAGATCAATCACATAATGACTGGAAGTCCTCTAAACCACTTGCATACACTTTTAAGTATAGATTTTCCTTAGGGTTTTTTTTTTTTTTTTTGATCACCTGTTCCCCAAAGACTTTTAACTCAAAAATTGGTCTAAACTGAACAAGCTCAAGTGTGTGGTGCACCTAGACAATGAGCAAAGGCACATGCCCTCACGCTTTGCTCAAGTTATGTGTCACATCCATTCGTTTTCCATGTAAGAGGTTCAGAAGCACAGTCACTATTCCTGAACAAGTTTTGATGTGATATCCTTCTAACTTGCAAACACAAACATTCATATTGCTATTCGGTCTTGGACATCAACAAATAGCAGAAAAGGTGACAGAAAAAGATAAATGTTCTTCTTTTCCAAAGCATTATGTTTGCATGAACAAAGAAGTTTAACTTAGCAATGCCTCAGGACTACAGATCATTAAGATAATCTCCTCTGCCTTTGTAAAGCATACTGTAGGAAATGATCTGGCACAGCAATTTCCATTCCAAGCTTAAATGCCCCAGGCAAAGAGGCTACTAATTCTAATACATTTCCCAAGACTGAGGTTTAATAGTATTAGTTTGCTTTTTTCTTTCTTGATTTCCATTCAGCTGTTCATAGCTATATTCTTGGTATCATCCTACATTCTTCTTCCCCTCTAAGTGTTTACAAATGCCTAAATTATATTTTTTTTTTCAATTTCTGCCCAGATGTTGCCCAATAGAGGTACAACATGTATGCTTAATTACTTCTTTACAGCCCACAGTATCAGCTTGTATTTTCCTTTATTTCTCTCCTCCACCTCTCTTCATGCTTTGAACCAGAACATTAGATTGCCTCCTAACTCATAAGCCTGGTAGGTCCAGAAGTCGTATCTGGAATATTATGCGAGTAAATGTGAAAAAACATTCTAAATGCAAGTAGCACAAGACGGACAAGAAAAAAATGTCAGCTGGCAAAAAATACACTCTTGCTGATTATCAGCATTTTAGTTATGTCAGGATCTGGAGCATCCCCTAAGTGCTCTGCCCGCAAAGTAAAATGAACACATCAAACAAAATCATCTTACTTAGGAAAAGTCAGAAAACAATTTAAGTGAGGTTAAGTGAGCAATGGAAGACTCAATTGTTATCAAGCAGCATTTTTGCTGTCCTTAGGAAATTCTTGCACACGGGAGATGTGAGGAAGATTTCTGGAAAAAACAAAGGAAGCTAGCAGGTACTCCATTCATAGTGGGAAACAGGCATCTACAAGCCTCCTTCTGCCCTTAATTTGAACTCAGTATCACAAAATTCTCTGCAAAATAAGTACTTGAAGACAAATTTTAGTGCACAAATTTAGGCATTATTTTAGGAATATGAGTAAGCATAGAAAAATGTCACACATAAACCATTAGGAAATATATTTAGAAATCAAACACAGAGTGAGATGAGATGACTCTAGGCAGAACATTTGCAGAGCCACAAGAGGAAGGGTAAGATGTTTTCAACACTGCAGGCAGAAACAGGGAGAGCTTGGAAGATACCTCTTTTTGGAAATGGCAAGGAAATTCTAATTTCCCCCTTTCAATCACTTACCCAAAAACCCTTCCAAAGCTTATTTATTCAAATGAAGCAGAACTTGGGCCAAAATGTCACCAAACACATTTAGTGCATCCCAAATCTCAGTTCTAATTCTGAAACAGCAATTACATCTGTGTTGAGATATGCCAGTTTTGCATTATAAAAAAAGAAAGTGAAACATAGTGTTCTGAATACATTTGATTAAATTCAAAAGTTGTTGTTGTATTGTACATAATATCTCAGCTTAATTTCTTGCACTAATATTTAGCATAAAAAAGTAAGCATGCACCCTATCCTGGGAGCATGAATTGAGCTTGTTTCCTGTTGATCTTACTAATAACTTTATGAAACTTCATCCTCACCAAACACCAAGGAGCACAAGACCCTTCTTTACTCCCATTTTCATAGCGTCTAATTCTCATGTCACTGCAAGAGGTTAATAATCTACTTCCTTCTAATGTTTGTTTCACAGCCAAAAATCAGCACATGGTACATGTCACTCATTGAAGCAATCAGAAGAACACACTCCAGTCAACACCATTTATCAGTGTCAACCGGAAGAGCAATTACATTTCATCCAACCAAAAATAAACAGACAGTCATCACAACTTTGATGACAGGCAAAACTATCATCTGTATAGCACTCATCAAGTCCCCACTGAAAAAAAAATTGTACATGGGTATTTTTGCTAGTCTAGGAATGCATTACATTGGAGTAATCAGAAAACAAAATCTTCGAGACACATTCTGGGGATGTGCATGGGAGCAGAGGGAAGTTAAGAACATAAATCTTGAATGAATCAAAAGGGAAAAAAACCCATCAAAATGTGCAATGGTTTGATTTGTCAAAATATACTACAATGGTTTGATTATTTCAGATTTCCTACATGCCTGTAAATCCAGACTAACTGCATTAATGTTAGAGCTCTGGTGGAAAGCTGGATGAAAGAGAAACGACCCTGATGTTGGTTGCTTTATGAAGCGAACACATAGAATCACAAAGCTATTAAACATTCAGCACTCTTCTCTGCTTAATACCAACCACAGTATACTTTATTGCCTAATGTTTATCTCAAAGTGGTACCCAGAGAATCCGGATAAGGTTAACGCACTAACATGCATACAGAGCTCAGGGAAGTCACAGGGGCTACCCAGTGACTTCGGACATACTAAAAGGAATCTTACAGGGTTAAAGATAAAAATTGCAAGCAAGATGCATATGCATTCACCTACATTTTGTTATTACATATAAGAAGGATATCATTAGGCAGAAAATAAACATAATTCCTTGTTTTTTCAAAAAAATATGAAGGCAAGTACAAGAAGGGATCAAAAGGAACAAGATTAAGGGCAGAAAAAATTACTAGTGTTTTTATTATCGTTCTAATGCTTTATTCTATCGCCATCTCCCTTAAAACCAGCACTGTCCCTTCAGATTGTCTTCCTAAATTAGTACAGTAAAGCCTGAAATGATCCTCCAAGAGCACGCGATATATACCTGCTGTTGCAAGAACCCTAAAGCTGCCAGCCACACCTTAGACACATCACGTAAAATCCACAATAAAACAACCCTTTTTCCTTGTTTTTAATGCACAAGTCTAGTTCCCAATGGCAACAAAACACTCTTGGCAGCAAATTTCTATGTACTAATGAATTTCTCAGGTGGTTTAAGCCACTTAATCTTTGGCCTCATGCCTTATAGTACCACCCAAGGCAGGTTATAATCACCCAGAAATGCATTGCCTGATGTGTCTTTATTGCTTAATTATCAAGGTGAGATGCTCATATTTAATTGGGCATTTAATTATAAGCACACATATCTCTAAGCGTTACTACCAAAAAAAGTTCACTTAGCTAAAAAAATATAATTTATCTTTTTTTGCTGTTTTTTCATTCTTCCGTGATACTGAATTATACTTTGGAGCATAATTTTTAATGTTGCCAAATGGATCTTGAAGCAGAAATTATATATCAAGCTTTGGCTTTCATGTATTAATGTTGGGTCAAATTGCAGGGCCCGCCTCAACCAGCTTTTTTGTGAAGTCAACTCACATGCAAAGCAAGGTTATCACAACCCCACCCAGTGGACTGAATCCAAATCTCTTTGGGTGCAAGAAGGAAATCCCTTCCTCCAAACTGCCTGCCTTACTGAACTCATCTCGGCTATGCTGAAGAAAGTCATCAAGTTGTGCCCCGAGCAGGGAAGATGTGGGTCTGTACATCACCCCCAAGGAGGTGAGGCGTGCCTTCCCAAGCCCTTCCTTCTGAGGCTTTAACAGCATCTATAAAATTACCCACTTTGCAAAAGTACTATCATTTCACTAATCAGAAGGCAGCAACTACCTGTAAGGGGCAGTGTAAGAAGACATACAGAAAAATAGGATGGGAAAGAACCTTAAGAGACTATATACACCATAATTATCTCTATCCATGTCACTCCTGACAGGTGGCTCAATTCTTCTTCAGTGATGCAACATCTGTACAACCTCCTTGCACAATCCAGTGCAATGCTTCAGTAGCAATAAAATTAGAAGTTTTTTCCTTAAAAAAAAAAATTGTTCTGTACCATCCCTTCTTCTCTTTTCATGCTCCTATAACTATTAGAGGTAGAGGCTACACAGAAAAATAGTGTCTTCCTCTTGTTCAAGTTTTCCACTAGATAGAGTGAACTGTAACGGGGCAGTTCTATGTTATGCGTAATCTGATCCAACTGCCACCCAACAGGTCATCCAAGGATGGCCAACAGGTCACTCCTCACCGACCTTTCCTGTTCCCATCTGTACCTCTGCAGGTGATTTCTTGCAGCCCATCCACCAGTCATGCAGCCAGCTGGAGGTTATTAGATGGGATAATCTTCCCCATCTACGCTTCAAGCTTCCAAATTAGCACAGAACTGAACTGCCTAACGCATAGAAGAATATTTTAACATATTTATTCTCTTCCCCCAGTATTTCACGGCCCACATTTCTTATTGCAGAGGCAAAAGCCATTTTCCCTTCGAAGTTTATGGTAAGTTGAACTACAGAGCTCCAAATGAGGCGTTACTTTGGAAGTAATAAATTTCACCTCAAATCATGTACTGTGATATCTGGAGATTCCTATTTTCTGTTTGTGTGTTTTGGGTTGGTTTGGGGTTTTGGGGGGATTTTTTAGTTTGTTGTTGGTTTTGGTTTTTTTGCCAATTACATCAAGAGCTATCACATTTGTGTTAGAAGGAAAAATAGTATTATTTTATTAACTGTGTGACAACCAGCATTCTTACATTGAAGAGCCCTCTGAAGTTAAATCAGTAGTTGGAAACAGTCCCTAAAACTAAATGTATTATCTCTGCCTAAAGTAGAAGCACTGCATGTATTTCTGAGCATCCAATACTGCAGATTAATAGCAAAAGTAGATTGCAGAGACCATTGTGAAGGCACAGCAGAAAAACTACTGAACTTTTAGTGCACTTTACCAGCCCTGGGCTCTCTCACATAGTTGAGTTTCTAAATGTTTTCCAGCGATACAGGTATAAGCTCAGGATCTTTGAGACACGAGGTTTAACTATGGCACCCCTTGAATTGCATATACAAGTTTTGCACCTAAAATACCAGCCTCCTTCCTAATTCTACCCCTTTTGTCCCAAAACACACACTACACACCTTTTTTTAACACACAACAGTGAAAAAAATGTAATCTTGGGAAACACTTTTTAAAAGAGATTTTCGTTCAAAGCCCTGCAGTCAGGATGGGGGATACAAAAGGAATCCTTTGAACAGCTACGATGATTTCTTTGCCATATAGGACTGTGAGTTTGATCTTTCAGCAATTATACATGTAATCCTTGTATTGCTTTAGGATGTGTGATCTGTTGTTTTTGACCCAGTGGGCATTCTTTGAAACAGTACTTGAATGAACTGTGTATTTTCCCCAAGAAGTGCCTGAATTAGATTTAGTGTTGCTGTGAGCATTAATAGCGATAGGCACTTTTTATATAGATGATAAAGCTTCATTTGTAAAAGCACATTCCAGGCCATTCAAGGAGAAGACTAAAGAAAAAAGTTTCTACCAGGTCCTGCTATTTTTTTGCCCACTTAGAAGCAGCCCAGCTGCTATTGAATATGAAGACTTCTGTACAGAGGCTGCTGACTCACAAACAACAGGCAATGAAGTAGTTGTGAGGTTTTTTTCCTTAAATGAACACATATTCTCCAAACTTACAAAGCCATGAGGCATAAAAATTAGAGTCTGGAAGTTTTTAATTGTAGTTTAAGATTTTGTAAGTCTGACATCAACTTTTCCCATCCATATAGGCACTGAAATGCAGAATATACCCTTGCACATGAAGCTATAGCAAAGTTTTAATCAACATAAGGCTTGGAGACCCTGAATTCCTGTAAAGTTATATTAGAATGGCAGTTATTAGGAGTTTATGGATGTGTGTCATTAAAAAAAAGTCAATGTTTCCTTAGCATTGCATACTAAGATTTTACTCATGGTGTTCATGGTGTACCAACAATTTACGCTAATCCCTATGAAGAGCCTTTTAAATTCATACCAATCTATCATGTCATTTATAGTTTAAATCACAATTTTCTAATGCAAGTATCATCACAGCTTCAGTTCCAACCACAGCTTGGGCACTAATATAGTCTCATGGTCACCTTCTGCTACCACTCGTCGCTGGCGGATACTCACATCCCTGGCTGAAGAGCAGAGTCAGAAGCTCCTTCCACTTCCCTGTGACTAAGCTATGAAGCTGACAAATTTGGCATGCCAGTGACCACTCAACTCAAAGCACATACAACTGTATAAAGTAAAAAGTGAGAAAGCAAAGTACCACTGCTGTAGGACAAAACCATTTCAGAAAAATCTTCACAAAAAACATCTGACACACAATGTTAACTCACTGAACATTCTAATCCTTCACCACAGACTCCTGAGAGGCACAGAGACAACTTTTAGTCCTGTGTTCCTTTGCATCCATGTGCAAGTCCACCACGCACTCTCAAGAGCTCAAGGCTCTCTTGTTTTAAGACCTCCCACTTCTATGTCTAATTTCTTGCACTGGAACAAAACACTGCATGCATTTTTTTTCTAGCTAAACATGATACAGAAAGAGATGATTTTTCCAAAGTTCAGTTTACACACCTAGATAATTGTAGAGCATCCTATCCCACCAGGAGTGAAAAAAAAAAAAATTACATACAACACTGGTTCAGCAACATAATAATCTATTTTGAATGATGATACTTCTCCATGTACAGTCTAAATAGTCCTGGTAGTTTCAAAACAGCACACCTGTCTTTAATAAACAACTGCAAAAATCAAGTATTTTGTAATGTCAAATATAGACATTCCTCAGATAAATACAACACACGAGAAGAGCAGCATACACCACCTTGTCCTTCAGAAGTGCTTCAAAGTGGCCTCATATTCCATCATCTCTACTTTTAGTGAGACAATCTCAGTATCAAAGCAGGTTTAGGAGGACAGATAAAAAGTAGGCCGTGAAAAAAATAACAAAAGGGACTCGCTGCACACAAAGGGTTATATCCATAGAAACCAAGTTGTGAACCCTATGCGACGTCTAATGAAAATAATTCCTGCTCCCCACCATAGCAGGATTACAGAAACTCTTGGATGGAAGTGTGAAATATGTTCATTTGATTCGTGTGATGAAGTGTAATCTTCTGTACTTTTATGGATTTCTCCTGCACCATAAAAAGGGGTATTTTACAGGAGAAAGTTCAACTACTTTGCTGGTATATCAGCTCAAACCAGTTTGACCACTGACCACATAGTATTGTGTAAAGAAAGTGCATGCATAGGGTTTGGGGTCATCCTGGGGTGCCACCGAGGAAGATTAGAGAAGACTCTAGCTGTTGAAGAGGGCATGCACTGAAGAAGACATGCCTGTTCATTAATATGTATTAGAAGACACAACTGTTCATGAATATGTATTGGCGAACAGGATCACGCTGAGGAAGATTCGAGACGATTCTAGAAGGAGAAGAGGGCATGCGCGGAAGAAGACACGCCTGTTCATGAATATGTATTAACGGACAGGATATAAACCAGGAACAGGAACTGTACCGCGTGCGTCTTGGTGGAGCAGAGACTCCCGGCGCACCCAGCGCTGTTTGCTTGCCTCTATTTGCTTAATAAATTGTAAATTTGAATTGGAATCCTGTTTGGGACTAAATCATTTATAACAGAAGCAATAAGGATTGTCTCTGTCACTGCAGCCGTTTGGAGATGCCCCTTTGTAGACAGCACCCCTTAGTCTTGATAAGCTGAAGATAAATGTTAACCATTAAGCTGAGTAGCTGTATTGTGTGATTTTATAGAGTCATGGAATCATTAAGGTTAGAAAAGACCTTTAAGAGCATCAAGTCCATCCACCAACCCCACACCACCATGCCCACTAAACCATGTCCCAAAATGACACATCTACACGCTTTTTGAATGCCTCCAGTGATGGCGACTCCACCACCTCCCTGGGCAGCCTGTTCCAGTGCTTGGCCAAAATGCACATCTCCTCTAAGCCTACTGGCTCTCCTGTCTCTCAGGATTTCCTCTGCACTCCAGGAATGCAGGATCGCACATCTTCACAAGTAAAACAAACAAGCAGCGTCTCCCACGCCTTAACTACACAAAGCAGATAATCAGAGACTTTTAATCTTGGGCTTAGCGTAAGCAACCAAATTTAGCAAGATTTGTGTAAACTTACTAATCACTAATCTCCAAAGGAGGAACCTAAAAGGGGACTTCAGGGACCGATAAAAGAAAAGTCTTGCTGCAAGGAAGATAACAATAGCAGAATGCTACTGGCATGAAGTCAGTGAAATTTCACAATAACTAGGGTAAAGGCAAAGGTGACAAGAGGAGATCACGACCACCGACTCAGTGGAGGAGCTACACAAATTACACCCACCACACACCTTCCTGGAGCATGCGCGCTAATTTAACTACATGTAACCAACAGCAAGTGATACAGTAATCACTAATCAATGAATGTAAACTTAGGCAGGTTTTTTTATTGTTTTGCTAATCACATAACATATAAATATTCTTAGTCTTTGTACGGAACTAAGACAGCTTTGTGGGATACCACCTAGCTTCCTGCTTTGCGCAAACCTGCAATAAAAGGAATACCTCGACCCTGTGTGAATACTGGCCTTGAATACGGGGTAAAGAGCCCACTTTTTGGGACAACGGTTTGGTGTTCTTGCCTTGACCTACATGCAACAGAAAAGGTTCACACCAGCAGGTAGCCTCTTCGTTCATTAAGGTGAAGAACCACCTGCTTAAATAAGCTGATAGGAGAACATTTTTCACTAATTCATAGATATTAAACTGGAAAACTTGTTAAACAGAACAAATACAGCACTGGGCAGCAGAGGGACATACAGCGATGCTCCAAGAGGTACCAGCTCATTTGGAAAGGCATTTCCAACTAACCTAGCTTGGCAGAAGGAACCAATCTCACACAATCTTTTCTCTTTCTCCCAAACCAATCAGTTGTAAATACTTCCACATACTTCTGACCTTGTGGTCAAGGATATTACTTTGCAGTCTTTGAAAGCAATACAATCCTCAGAGGACAGGAGAAAAGCTTTTGGGGTGAGTCAGAGAAAAGGAAATAAGGTTTTCAATTCAGGCAATGAGAAAGGTAACTGGATCAAGCATCTAACAAGTTTTTCACATTCGCATGAATGGCCGACAAAAGGACTCAAGTAATGGGCCAATCGTGGGTGATTGCAAGAGCAGAAAGGGAGCAAACAATGCTTTCCATTTATCACACCTTCCTAACTCAATTAATGCCAAAGGAGAGGTGTTAAATGGATTGAGCAGCTTCCGGGCAAGGTGTGTGTGTGGAAACATATGAGGAGTTTTCTCGTTTATAGCAGAAATAGAACTAGGGGATCACACTGCGCATTGCTTCTGTAGGCCAAGCTGGCAGGGACACTATGCTAGACCCAGCAGCAAAGTTTTGCAGGATACAGCTATTAAACTGGTATTTTACTGTCAAGTTGTCAAAGCTATTGTTTTTCTTCTTTTCACTCTTTTATCAGTTTAACATCAACAACTTCCCCTGACCCTGTCTATGTGGCGCTGGAGGCAGAGGAACTTGAGCAATAGACAGAGAGACTAAAGCAATTTGAAAACTATTGAAATAAACAAAAATCTCAACAGAAAGTATCTGAAGCTCAAGCAACTGAGACTTCCTTTCAAACATCTTGCTTTAGGGGTGAGATTCTCCTAACTGCAATAGCAGGACTTCCCAGGTCCCCAGGGCAACCTGCCCTGGAGGTACAGATGCCAAAAGCACTCTGCAGTGCTTCATGTCAAGGATCACTGGCTGGTGTGCAGCAGAGCCACAGCCCTAGATGTCCTAATTATGGTTCCAAAACAAAGGCTTCACCCAGAAACGTCTCATTTTGTTCCCTCCTCCTGGCTGAAAAATTCTCAATGAACATGCAACCGCTAAAGGCTGTTCAGGTGTTGTCCAATACAGAATAGCTACTATTGTTCAGTAAGAGTCAAAATGGTGGTATACCCCAAAAGGAAAATCCGTTTCCTTATGCTGGTAGTACCAGTGCTGAAGAGCTTTATTTTCCAGGAAGACATGCTGATCGAATCCCCTCTGCACCTCCAGCAGACAAACCAAACATAATGCAGAAGCTATGGCTGCAGTTGCAGCTTATGACGTCCTGAACCTCACTCCATAGTAGCACTCACGTATGTAAAATTTTGGTCCCTGTGGCGTACGGCTCATAATTCCTACAAGCAGTGCCTGAAAAGGAGAGAAATTGCTGATCTACACCAAGAAAACAGACTTTCTATCAAACCTATATACATTTAGAATTTATTAAAGCATTTTCAAGATGTTTTTCCTCTAGTGCCAAAAATCTTTCAGACACAGACAGACAGCAGGACTATAACCCAGTGAATACTCAGAAAATCATTTCCCTCAGCTGCTCTCCTGCCTAAGCATTTTGAGTCTTCTCCTGTTCTCTAACAGATCATAAGGACTCTTTCAGGGTTAAAACTTTCAGGAACAGAGTTTAACCAATAAATTAGTTTTTCTGCTCTGCTTTTAGGAAACAGAATCACATCAAAATAAAACAAGTGTCATAAGCAATAAATAGCAATAAGTGGCTATTGCATAAAATACCCTTAACTCACAAAAAAAACAAACAAAAAACCAACAACCCACAAAAAAAACCTTCTCTAACACCCAGTAGTTTAGAACACATCCAAAGATAATTATTACATAAAATTGTGTCAAAACAGCATTTTACTCTTCCTTGAGGAAACAAATGCCTGCACTATTAACACCTCTGGTTCAATACCAGAGAATTCACCCTCTGCATTATACTGAGAAGGATCCTTCACTTGCCCCTACAAGACCACTGTCCCCAAAAGAGACGAGATTCCCTTTGAGAGAGACTGCACTAGTGGCCGATATACGATCAAACTCACGGAGCTCAATTTCTTTTTCCAGTCTGAAAAACTGTTGAGAGGAAATTATTCATAATAATACAAAAAGAATATAATGTGCATGTCCTATTGACATGGCCATTAATATTAATTCTTGACTGCCCCGATACGGGAGTAAGTCTGAGGGAGACAAAGAAAAGACTGGGATGCAGGAGGTAGAGGTGGTTTTCTATGCTATTGGCAATCTATACTGTCCATGACATCCACGTCCAGCTCATGGTAAGATACTCCTCTTTTTTCCTCCCCGTTTAGCAAAGCCATGCATACACCTCCTCAACCCACACGGTAACTGAAACTAGGAGCCCAGAAGAATTAGACAACTGATAAGTACTACAACTATGCATTTAATACCGAAATAGTTAATTATATCTCATACACTTTTTACATAAGTATATTGACATATAACATTCGATAACAAAATATTGTAGTACTAACACCAATAATAATAATCCAATAGCCAATCTGGTATTAGAGTCAAAGGTTGCTAGCAACACCTGCTACCAGTTTTGGGACAATAGAAACTGGTTTCTTCTCAGTTTTGAGCAAGAAGCGTTGCTGGCTGTATCTCCAAACTTTTAAAAAATGGGGGATTTAGTGAAGACAGTTTGGCATAGCTTGGCATAACTATTGTTTTAGAATTGAGATGTAGAATTCTACAAAAAAACACAGTTGTTAAGTACTGCACATCCTTTTATGTTTGGGTGGCACCAAAATCAATAGTAAGGTGCCCAGTATAGTGGACACATACAGCAGTTGAAGCATTTAAATTTATGGGCAAGCTGATATACACAGCTTTGATTTTCCTTGGGCTGATCTTTGATGTTTATGCCACTGCAGGTTCCATTTGCTGTTTTTACATCTTCAAAGGCATCTAAAAACACTTTTTCCAGACACATTTTCTGCTACCAATTTATTTGTAGAGAAAGGAGAAAAAAGAAAAAAAAAAAGACAATGAAGGTTGTGTGAACAACCAAGTTACTTGCTGTAAATGAGCAGAATGAAATCATTCAAACATATTTTTCCCAGTCTTCCAGGAAGCAAAAAAGAAAACAAAGTGAATGCCTTGGTTTCAAAGTTGTAGCCACCTTCCCATATCTGAACACCTCTAGGCTGGCGTGTTATTCATGCCTGGATTCTCTGCAGTAATACTCTTTCATTTCAACATTGCTGTCACATAAGAGATCCAACAATATCAAACAGAATTTATAGAAGCATACACTGCTCTTGCCAAAGGCTACAGCTATAAAATACAGATATTCTACCCACTTTTTATTGTTTGTTTAATTTTAAATATATAGAGAGTGCTAACAAAGTTTTAGTCCATCTATTCTAACATTATTAGAACTAGATACTAGATCAGGAAGATCCATTAAATTTCTGTTTGAGCAGCCAGACATCTAACGTTGTCTGCAGCAGTACAGCATGAAGGTAAAAACATAAAACAGTACAAGTCAATAAGGAATATTTCTTTGCTATGCTGCTAGCCATTTGCGTTTGAAGGCACTGTGTCAGTAGAAAGCTCAGATATCTCCTAATTAGTCACAATGGGCTGACTGAATATTTACTTGTTGGCTGTCCACAGCTTTATAAAATATTTACAGCTACACACACTGCCCAAACAATATTTTTTTTCTTTTGCCATTTTCTACTTCACAGTACTGAATTAAATGTTAAAAACCTGTATTTTGGTCAGAAGTTATTTAAATTTAAAATAACTACTTGAGACCATGCTCCATTTGAAATGCTGGCCACTGAATGCTGCTGCTTTCATTTTCCAAGGAAAAAAGAAGTCTTCTGCAGGTACCAGAGCAATCTCATTTCTGATATGGGAGAAGGACAGGGTGGAGGAAGAAATGATTATGTGACTTTAATGTGATGTGAGGCAACCGTGAGATATTATTAAGATATGGTCAATGGTACAAGGGCATTTGAGAGCCCTTATGTAGCACACCTTTGCCATTTTTCAGCACAGCACCTTTAAATTTAGTTTTTAAAATGGGATCAAGTGATTAGAGAGATCTTGGACTAAAATACATCTTATCTACCACATTCATGATGAAATCCAAACAAAACAGAACATCAAAAATACCAGCAAGACCATGCTACAGTGATATGTACAGATAAGAGACACCTCTAGAAGTACCCACTTTCCTATGAAATTGTCTATTTTCTTCCCTTATTTCTTCCTTTCTTATATGTCTCTCTCAAAACGTCAAATCAGCTATAACATGCCATTGACATTTCTTTATATTGTAGCTCTAAAGAAACTTGAGCATTAATTGCATTTATAGTAGGCTGAACTGAAAAAGGTCAGCTAGCTGAAAAACTCTTTTCGTAGTAAATGCCCTAACAATGATTAAGTCTTTCAAGCTAGTAGTAGTAGGATTTTGATAACTTCATCAGCAGCCAAAGAAACCAAAATCGTCTGTTGGTAAATATTTGAGGGAACAGCATCTTCACAGTAAGGATCACTGAAAACACAATTTCTTCAACATAGTACAGATCATGAACTGGGATGCTGTTTATAACATGGTTTCTGGGTTTTATGCAATTACAGACAAAATAAAACCTCACAGACATAACCGAGAACTTGCGTAAGTATGGTTCGTGACCAGTAGCCCTCAGAAATAACTAACCAGTATTGTTCTCCACAAAGAATAATGGTGCATTTGCAATACGTTTTTACACCTCTGCAGTGTGTGCATTTCCAGTGATTTGAATTACTATCTAGCCCCAGGTCCGCCTTGGTGCAGTCATGTGAAATGCTAGTCACTGTTCTGCAACTGAATAAGGAACCCCGGTAAAATTATTAAGGCTACTTTAAAAATAAAAAAAAAATAGTCACCTCTATTTGATACTACAAATCCTGGAGCCTGGCCATTCCTCAATTTACATTCCATATCCCCAATATCTTTACTCCCTCCATGAAATGCCAGAGCACTCTGACAAGGGTTCTTTTCTGGTGTCAGAAGACATTTTCCCCTGTCATTTTCTGCTGCTGGAACGTTTCTGCTATACTTTAGAACTGCCCGGGACTGTGATATATTGCGATTTTCTCTTTGCAGAAAAGTTGTTACCCTTTTTATTTACTTTCAAATTGAATTTCATCTTGATTAAAGGTCCAGGCAGACTAGTGATAATTTAGTTATCCTTTATGAGAAAGTACCTTACCAAATATTTAATTTTCTATTACAATCTATATCTAGTGTTTTCGTATCATTGTATAGAACTTAACACTTAATTTTATTCCTGCTATAGAATTTTATGGGGTGGTCTTAAAAATCGTTAGGCATAGACATAATTCTTTATTAATTTCTACTGGTTTTTCAAGTAATTCCTGTAGGACCTTTTTGCTTTCATCCTTAATAAATTCTTCAGATATAGTTCATAAAAGTTCACTGAACACATACAGATGATATGGATCACAGTATCTTTAGCATGCTTAAACTTTGAGGTAGGACAACTTGTGTTGAACTACTCAGGGTGACTCGATTCTTTGCCTATTTACAGATAGGAAACTACACTGATGTTCATCTCCAGTTACTTCACCCATCACAAAAATATGTGAAATTAGCTACTCATTTCAGAACGAACATTCTCTCTCCACCACGTGACTTGAGACACTACTTCCCATCAATAAGTGTTGAATACACATTGCTGACTCAATAGAAGATGCTGAACTTTGTACGCCAGTTATTTTACTGCATGCTCGGGAACAGTTCAGTTATTCTTTCATATGACGTGTTGAACTGTATCCTTTTTGCGTCCCCTAAGAAATTGTATTTGTCATTCTACATTATGTACTTGATGAATAGTATGATCACAAGGGGCTAGCTATCATCTTTTACTATGAATAACAGTTTTAAATCAGTATTATTTTGGCGAAAGGAAAATGATTGGTTACTCGAATGGAACACGTTGCAGTGCCCAAAAAGATCCAATTTTTACATCATTGGATTTCCAAACATTTAAACATACTAGGGACCCAGTTTCTGTTTAAGAAGCAGAAGACCCCTCAGCCAAAAAAAATAATTGACTATTTACAGGGTTTGTTGAGGGACCACAAGGCCAGCAAGGAAGGCCTGAAACTGTCAAACAATGAACCGGCATCAAATCCTTTTCCCACCCACCACCAGTTCCTTTCAAAATTATTGATGTAGCCCTTTCATTTAAGTACAGTTTGAAATGCAACTGCTAGGAGAAACATAGAACAAGATACGGAAACAGACCGCAACTGGTTGCATAATTTAATATACAGCACTAGAGGAAAAGGGAAACCTTCCTCGGAACTCAGCAATGACTTCCAGGGATGCATGGGAAGGAAAAACAGTCTGTAACACTGACCTGCAAGGGCAATCAAATGACTGCTTGCTTTAATGAAGTATTTTAAAAGAACAAGGCAGTGTAACACAGTTGGACTTCTTAATCAAAATACATTCAACTTCAGCCATCCTCAGAAACCAGGAAAATGTATTGCTAAATTTTATTTTAATAATGAGCTTCAGTTACAGAGACAGGATGATGCTGACAGGGTAGCTACCGCCCAGCTCCCTGTCAGCACAGACTCACTCTTCAAACATCTTTGTCACTGATGACATTTTGATTTTCTATACTGCAGGACTGGCATGGAACCAAGTACACAGAAAAAGGAAAGATTAACAGTACAGGAAAGCAGCAAGCAGCCCAACATTATAGCAGTGGCCTGAGGGCAGACCCAAAGTGTTTTCAAGCATTTCTCCGAAGTATTTTTCAAGTATCTCACGCTTCCAGAAGCCTCTATAAAGTGCAGTCAATGCTTTCACTACATTGCTGTGGTCACTGCCACAAAATGTGTTCTGGAAACTGCTGAGAATGTTTTATTGCATGCCCTTAATAGGGAGTAGCCTAAAGGTTCATAGGCTTAATAGTGAAAAGACCTCTGCTGTTTCCCAGCCTTGTTTTTCTGTGGATTCCCATTACCGATGGCTCCATTACTGCACTATATTAATGCTGCAGTGCTGTACATTTGCCTGTACTGACACATTCAATTTATCCCTTTTGTCATTTTTTCTTCCTCTTTCACCTGTCTACATATCATCTATCACCTTATTTGTTTACCATTTAAATCCCCATCCTGAACTTCAAGGAACAACCACAGATTCAGGGTCATTGATCCAGGATCACTCAGGGTTTTCTTTGCAAGAGAGAGGATGAGCTCTCTATTCTGTGTCTGGTTATGACAAAAAAGATATAATATTGCTCTTAAAAGGATTTCTATATTCTCCTCTGCTTCCTCTGTGATGTGAGATGCAAATACAACCTAATTGTTTAAGCTATATGCATATGGTGACTTCAAAAAAAAGTCAAAGTCGCTGTCTGCATGCAGGATGCCACCTGGCAATGGGGTTTGAGGACAATAATCCAATTCAAACCAAAGACTGTTCCTGAAGATGCCCTTTTCCCCTTCTCCCCTGACTGTAACCCGCCCTTTCACAGCACAGACCGCTCCTCCACTGCCTCCTCTTAACTGCTCCACAGCTCTTACCAACAGAAAAAAAACCCACATGGACTGAATTGTCAGGATGCCTTCTGACCAAGTTTCAGCTTGCCTTTCACTCCTGCGATTGCTGATCATTCGTGGGCAGTGGTTTGCTGCCCCAGCTCAGAAAGGGGCAACAAGCAGTCGAGGCAGGACACTTGGAGGCTTCTCTACAGCACCTTTACCTAAAAGTCTCCATCTAATGCCTCATCCAAGCAGATTTCAAATAACCAGTTTTGACAGTAAAGCAAGTAAAAAAAGGTCTTGATGTAGGTCTTCAACACTGCAGGTAAGTGCTATTCATGGAATTATGTGCACAAGTGGACTTGGTGATCTTAGAGGTCCTTTCCAACCTTAATGATTCTATAATTCTATGGGCTAAAAATCAGGGGGAAAGGGTCTTTGTCCCATGAAGACTGGCAGGGCATGACAGTGGAAGGGAAGGAGAGCAAAGAGCCCCATCCATTCACCACTAGAGCTGCCTGTCTGTGCACTACTCCTGTTTTCCCGATGCTCAAGTTTCCCTGAAGGCTTTGTAAATTAATTACTTCCTCCTTACATTCTGATGTGTAGATTACACATGTACACCTCCATCAATAGAACATCTACAACTACAGAAAGGAATCAAAACTCAAAATAGATAAATGTCAAATTATCTGCACCTTTTTATTATCCCAGCTTCTTGCAGGAACTGAAACTTCATCTTTATGCAATTCCTCTTATCACTTAGTTTGCAATATTCTCTGAGCCAATCACACACCCAGGGTTTGCTCTGCCAAGATCATCTGTATTCCAAAATCTCTTTATAGCAATGCTTTCAAGTCTTAGAACATGGAACACCACCAAATCACAAAGTTATTTAAAGTGTGTCACGTCACATTTACTACATGTCATTGACTTTCATGTATATAAAATGAACTATTAAAGTCCACGTGAACGCATGCATGAACATGTATGCCTGCCTGCGCATATGTCTGCCTATTTTATTTCTTCAGTGAGCCATGCTCTACAAGAAGCCTTACTTCCTTAGGTTGTATGTTTTCTTGCACATGAAATAAATCTTCACAGAACGCCCAAGCACCTAAGTTTTTTGTTTGTTTTTAAAAAGAGAGCAAGCTTGTTCCTGTCATGTCTGTTCTATGCAAAACTACAAAAATCAAACCAAGGATTGCTATTTGCCTCAGATTTTTTGTTCTTCTGATCTGTGGAGGTGACATGAGAGGATTCAGTTCTGACTCTTGTGGAAACTGGTGTCAACAAAACCAGCACATGAGCAACGGTAGGCAAAAATCCTTCTCTGCCCTATGCACCTTGTTGGGATGCTCCAACTTTCTTTGGATGCAGCTCTACTGGAAGGCACCTGCGATTTCAGCCTCAAGAATTTGTTCCTCACTGATCTTCCTGCTGTAGCAGCCAGTAAGTATACACATACTGAGGTGTCTTTAAAAAAAAATATAGTATTGACATCATGAAACTCCTTTCATGTAGGGGAAAATGTGGGAGATAATTTTTTTTAGTAGCTACAAAACTTGTTTAGTGTTTTTTTTTAATATTTAAACTGTTTGGAACTTTTGGCTTACTGTTACTTTAAATGTATTTTCTTACAGGCTATTTAGTATTTCAAGCAGTACATATTTGTTACATTTTAAACCAAGTCAAATCCCTGACCTAGAAGAAGTCCCCCACCACTTGGGAACACAGTTGTTTGAAACTTTTAAAGAGAATAAGCTGCATCCACTATTGCAGGTGCCAAGAAGATGTTGCAGCCATGTCACTCAGTTGCTCAGTTGAATAGCTTAGTCAAAGTTATGTACCTGCATATGGACAACGGGGGGGGGGGATCTTTCTCAGTTCTCCTTTGTCTAACCGCAAAACAAGGCACAAGATGAAAAGTGCTCTTTCTGAACTCTCTGAATCTCCAAAACCAAATCAATATTACTTACTACAGCTAAAAATTCCTCAAAAAATCAGCCTTAAGTGCAAACCTAGGTTTTTCTCCTGTAGCCAGTTGAATTATCACTAACTTAAACTGAGAACCACCCTCCCAACTCTAAAGTGTTGATCCTTGTATTTTTAAGCTTCAGTTGAAAATAGCAGTATTCAACTAAAAGCACACTCACATAAACTGTAGATTCTAAAAATTAATCTTACAAATAAGAAACATAACTCATCCTTTTCTCAATCTCAAAATATAAAAATTCAGGAACTCAGTAAAGTCAAATTAACCTTATCACCATGGCCTGATTCACAACCTGTGCATTGAATGTGGCTCAGGGAAACGATTCAGTCTTGCAAACAGGCATCCCCTTCTCTACTCATCCTCCCTCTTCCCGGGATAACAGGACATGTGACAGACAAGGATATACCAAATGGGACCTGGTGACAACAGCTCCTTGTATGAAGGTGCTTTTTGCCTCTGACAGTGGTACTTTTAAGACAGAGCTATGCAACTTTCACTCTTTGAATTGCTGCTGCTACCACCACAAAAGAGTTGAGAAGTTGTGGAACAGCAAAGAACAGCTCTGGTAGCAACTCCCAGTGCAGCCAGTCCTGTTATCCCATAACTAGCTGGGAAGGCAAGGAGCTGCTCCCTTGGATCTCCTGTGCCAGCAAGACGGGAAGAAAACTTCAAGTTGGTGCTTCAGTTTTGCTTTCGCTGCATTTACACCCAGCAGCCTGAGTCTGAGGCAACGAAGCACATCATTGTGTCTGTGGCTGGAAGGCTCAATGATGGTATTTAAAGAAGGAGAGAGAGATTTAAGTGGAGCATATTGCAAAATAAAGTATCATAAATAGAACATTAGACTACTAAAGAAACCTCCTGGGCTCTTTAAATTCATGCTTTTTATTTCCAACTCCTCAACAGAAAATCACACGCTTGCTTTATCATCTAAATCTCTAACACAGCAAAGATCAAAGTTTGGTGCTCAGGAATTCATACATTTGATGAGCTAATAAGCAGAGCTGACACAAGTTTTGGGGGTATGCATAATGTAAGCAATAAAAGCAAAAGGCAATTGAACTCCACAGCTGTACAAGCACCTCGTGGCAACCCCATCATTTGGGTAATCTAAACCTGGATTGGACACAACACAGAGGACTACAATTTTCTGCACAAAACAAGATAGCACTGTCACAACCAGTGCAATCCTTCCAGGGTTCTTCCATCTCTGGTTATTTCAAAATTACTGTACTTGTAATAACTAACTGCTATTTCACAGCCTTCATGCGCTCTTTTTCCTCATATGAGAGACAGAATAATGGACTGTCTCCCACATCGCTTGGTCATAAGGCTTATGAGACCTCACCTTCAACCACATTCTCTAGCAAAACTCCCCTAAGGAGTTCAATGCTAATATTTACGTTTATAGCCACAAAAGGAGGTATTTGTTTTGAGAAAGAAACCCTACTGCCATGTCTCCATAGTTTGTGGATGTATCTACACAAATACATCTTCAGCTGAACCTGACCAAGTTACACACCCAGAGCTACGTAACCACAGCTCACATTCACGTCCCTTTAAAGCCATCCAGACAGCAAATTATATTTGAGTATTAACAACTTCTCTTCCCTTCCTTTTCTGTCTATTCTGAAAGTGACTGACAAATCTTGCCAGCAGCCATTTATAAACAGGATAAAACTAGGTTTTACAATTTCTATTAAACCAAGCAGCTCCCAGGAAGAAATAAGCGCAATACAGTTATGTTATAGAAGATGGATCAGATGATACAAATACAGCTCTTTCACTTGGGTAGTGACTTTTTGGTCACTACCTGAGACACCCCATAGTCTAGAAACAGGATGTTCACAAGCATTTTAAAAACAATGGCAAGTGCTGACCAGTAAAAGCTGACATTGATACAAATTGAAGAATCAGAAATTCTCCCTATCATGGCTTGAATTTTGTTCTTACTATTTCAAGCTACCTAAAACCACAATATGAGCAGCCAGAGGCCTGCTGTGGCGTGGGCTAACGCTGAAGCTCCAGGCTCCACCTGCATGTGAGCTAGAGAAAGGTCCATTAAGGCCTTTTTACTTTTTAAGTTGTAGTCTGAACAGCACCAAAAAGCATATACCAGTAAACAGCTCGGTCCATATTTTTAATTCACAAATATCTTGCAATTGCCATTCCAGAATCCCCAAGCAGTTCATAAACCTAAGATTACAAAGCAATGCTAATATATATCAGAATATCGTATATCTGTATAAGGACACAAAGACACTGTAGGACAAGTTTGAAGATGGAAAAGCCAATGTACATTTTTTAGACAAAGTAAATTTGACCACCAATACAAACTGGTGTACACTTTGGACTTTTTGCAAATGTAGATGTAATACTGGGCCATGGCAATTTGTGCAGGCACCAAAACGCATTTTTCACAGCAGTTTGCACACACAGAAAGCTTTACTTTGTTCAAGATCATACTGAGCCGAGAGGCAGAAAAATGTATCCAACACAAGTTCTGACTGAAAACAACAAACCTCATTGATTCCAGTCTGACAGATAACACAAACAAGGACTCTGGCTACCGCAACGATGTACCAAAAATCATTAAGGTTATAATAAAGCCAATGCAATAACAGCAAAATTGCACTTTAAACTTCCAATGAGACTCTGCTCATGCCTGTTGCCTTGTCCCAGCCTGTCTGGACAGACTACCCTTCACGTTCAGTGTTTCGTGCACTAGACAATGTGGCAGACAGACCTCTCTTCCCTCCGAGAGGCCCAAAAGCAACAGATGGAGCAATTAGCTCCCTGCCCCACAATATTGCTGTTTTTTGAACTGAGGGTGCCAGGGAAGATAATTGCTTTCCCTGCTCTCCTGGAATATGCCGCATTGTTTGCTGACAAACTCTCTTACTCAAAACACACACCATAAACCCCATGGCAGTGAAGCATTTGTATGCCTTTGTAAATGTAGCTAACCACAAAAATTCATCCCCAGTGCAACGTCCAGTATTTGAGGTAAGTCTCTAGCCATTCTGGCTGATACAAAACACAGTTATGTGAGATATACCAAGATGTTGCCTTTATATGTCCTAAAATAGAGACTTAAGAGACGTTTCCACCTCACTTTAACCAAAATTATTAGTCATTATATAATGTTCCCCAAGTGAAATGCCTACTACGTCTTAGTCTTTTCTATGTTTCAGCCATAGCCAGTTTAATTTATATTTGGCATTGTGGCATGGAGAACAAATCTGGATACAAAATGATAATTAAGCATTTTGAATTAATTGCTATTATGGCCTTGACATTTAAACTTGTCAGTTCTCTATTAAAAAAAAAAAAAAACAAAGACTGTTACAACTGCTTCAACCTCTCTTTCCTTATTCTTCTCTTCTCTACTACATGTTTTGTCTGAAATTAAACATTTACAAACACTTCACAACATACACAGTTCTTCATGTATCACTGTACACAGCTACTGCAGCACCAAACATATTTTGGTTTAAGATCATTAGCGGCTGAGAACAACAGATTTTAAAAATACTGGGCCATACCATACATCTAAATTGCCACTGAATTTATCCCTCTCAAAATAAGCCTTTACGCACTGCAAATCCAGGTTAAAGTGTTAGGAAGCGCTTAAGGCAATTTCAGGGACAAGTTATCCCACGTGATTCCCAATGAGAGCTCAGAGCAGACTACACTGCAAGTGAATTATTGCTCTCAAAGGATCGCCCAGGAGCCCACAAATATTTCTTGATGAAAGCACCTTTAACTAGTGTTGCTGCTATCTCCATACCTCAGCCAGGCTGTTCCTCTAGGAGATGAATAGTATGGAAGAGTTTTTTCCCTGACTGCTTTAACAAGCCATGTATGATTGGCGAGGCACAACACGGATAAACTTTATCTCCTGAGACATATTATACTGGGTAGTTTCAATCTACTGCTTTGCAGCATGGTAATGAGCATCACCTATAATATATTCTGTGTCTTGAAATTATTTATGTGATGCCCCAGAATTTACTAAGTGCTATCCTTGAAGATTTGCAACTCAAACTTCAATGGGATCTCCTCATGTAAACCAAACTCAAGCATAACTCCATTGACTTGGACAGAACTTGGTTTATGCCAAGTTTATGCTCATGCAAATCTACTGAAGGACTGGCACACAGAAAACCAGTAATATTTAATACAAAATAACACATTTTACATGCAGCATATTGCATCTGAGTTTCATCTCAACATGAGGAAAAACTTCTTGAATGTGAGGGTGATGGAGCACTGGCACAGGCTGCCCAGAGAGGTTGTGGAGTCTCCTTCTCTGGAGACCTTCAAAACCCGACTGTGCCCCCTGCCCTGGGTGACCCTGCCTTGGCAGGGGCATTGGACCAGATGATCTTCAGAGGTCCCTTCCAAGCCCTACCATTCTATGATCTGTTACTGTTTCTCCCTCACAGAGCTGTCCTCTCTTCTACCCCTCCTCATCCATTCTTTTACTTCCCAATGAATCCCAGCCTCTAGTCAGTATTTATTCCCTGGTTAAGTTCCACTCTTTCAAGTTTTCCAGAACTGGATCTCTGTCAAACACAGTTTTGTCACTTGACTGTTGGTGGTTTTTGTTTGTTTTTCTTTATTCAAGTAGAACAGACCACGGAAGAAAAGGAATTTAAAACCAGCTGCTCCAGGAAACGGTCCCAGATACTCAATGCTTAAACCCATGCACACATAATTTCTACCAGCCCAATGCATCTCTAGAAAAACAGCTCTTTTGGGCCTATAGTCTGTCAAAAACATGATCTTCTGCAGGATCTGCACAGTTACATGGAGGAAATAGGGTATTATTTATAGTAACTGGTAAACCATTATTAATTCATTCGCATTGACTATAAAAACAAAATGAGCCATTCTGACATTCAGAGGACTATGCAGCACAGTTCTGGTACAATTCAGCACAAAATGCTCTGGAAATCTCTGGCAGTTTTCCACACTGTGAGAATGGTTTTCTAGGATGCGTTTACACAGCAGGACATTAGTGGGCAAGGGATATGCTAATACTAACGCTTTATTGCTTTTTCACAGTCTTCCTTTGTTGCAGGGCCCTTGCCTACAAAAGGTAAAACTTGTTGCAATCCTTCCCTACGAAGGATAAAACTACCAACAGAATTTTGATGGTCAGCCAAAACCTACCCTTCACAGTACCATGTGCTCCTCCTCCTCAGAATTGCAGCATCCACTTTCATCTGTCAAGTCATGAAGGTGTTTATCTGGAAGGGCTTCTCCATACTACCACCTTCTACAGAATTCCTGGCAAGGAAAGTAGATGGTGTGGAAAATCTGTAATTACAACGTACCTATCGCCCAGTCCCAGTGAGAGAAACACACGTGGGACATGCACGTACACGGCATCTCAAGTGCCTTAAGCTGCGCAGTGCCGAAGGCTTTCCACTAGCTCAACCCAGCAGGCAACACCTCCCCCCTGCCCAAAACGTGCTCCGGGGCCTCTGGGGTAACATGCAGTTGCTATTTACCATTTCAAAGGCAAGAGGATAGCAAATGCTTCAGCTATGGCGCAGTCCCTATAATTGCACTAGCTAAAACAAACAAAACTTTAGCATATCCATTCTCATCATGCAAAACAGAAGTGTTGCTAATCCTCCTTTTATACATGGGGAAAATGAAATTAAGAAAAGCAATTAACCCTATTTTCACCATCACCTCAAATGGGTTCTTCCAGGCCTCTCAACAACTCAGTCCTCTACCTGAGCCAAGCCCTTTCCACTGGGAACTAAGCAGCAAAGGAACTAAGTCATGCAAATGGGAAGGAGGACACCTTCTACCCCTTTTTCTATTCAATGAGTTAGAAATAACTGTGGCAGATGGTTATTGACTATGTGGCAGTGGTCAGGTCAGACTGAAATGTCTTCCATGCACTGCAAGGTTTCAAAAATTAGGTTTAGACTTGTGTTAATCCTTTTCTTGTACCTTACATCACCACCTCTGTAACATACTTCATACGCTTACAAGGGCAGATTCGTTTCTCCATTTGTGTCCGTCCCATGTACTTGCATCGACTCATCTTGACAATCCCCTTTTCTCTCTGTATTGTGAGACTTGAGCAATAAAACAACAGCCCAACAACTTTGAGGGCCACACCACTGAACCACACACATTAAAACATGACAGACTCTGCCTTGGGGTTACATCAGTGTACATGCACCCCTGGGCTGCACTGCTGAGTTAGACATGGAAATGTGCTGGAAACGCCTATCTACCCCAAGCCAGCAGCAATCTGGAGTATTTGGAGAAAGAACAAAATTCCAGATTGGCTTAATCTATTTCCAGCAGTGATTACTAGTTTGAAATGCTCATCTAAGTCCAGGAGCTCAAACTTCCTTAAAAGTGATAAATGCTCTCTCAATGATAATAACGTACTATTGCCTCCTCTATGCCTGGTCTGTAATGACAGCCTCTACTTGACTGCTCAGGGTCAGTAGCCCACTGCTGTGCTAAATATTAATAACGTTGATTTCAGTTATAAAATAGGAGACTAACGAATCCTTATCCATGTGGTTATGCACTATGTACCTGCCTGCTCAGCAAAACTACTATCAGCCCATTAGAGATTTTTCTTTCATAATGGTAACATTATGAAATTCTGCAAAGTGACAGAAAAAGTGCATGGTTGGGGATTTCCCCCCTCCCATTATTATTTTTCACATCACTCTGCAGAGCTTTAAGTACATGATAAAATTTCACCAAAAGTATCTCAGCCCAGACTGTACGTTAGCTATTCACTCCTATGAATGCTTAATGCGATGGATATAAAACCTTGTCTTGTATTTTTTTCTTTATGACAGGGATTCCTTTCTTTTATTGTAATCTTTTATTAGCTTTCATTCTCAGTTGTCCACTTTGATTTAAGGTACATCTTTCCTTTAGACTGACAAGGCAGCATGAAGCAGGCATATCAAAGCTGAAGAGTTATTTACTTGAAAAATGCTGTCTTTGAAGATCTCTTTTTTTTCCCCTTAAATGGAGTCTTTCAAAGTCCAGTGTATCCAACTCCCCATTGAGTAAAATGACTGCACTCCTCATGCAGCTGCTTTTCGGTAGTCTGTGATCCATCTGGTAGCTCAGGCAATTTATAAAGGCTGCATAATAGAGTTAACACAAAATACCATTCCCTCAGACTCAAAACACACACTGAAGGTTCATGAAGAACAGTGTAAAGAAAAATATTTGCATGAAGATCTCTGCAGCAGTTCTTCATGCAGAATGGCCCTCCTCATTCATAACACCTTTGGGAGAATGACTGGCTTTGGTCTGCCTGGAGTAGGAACAACAATCCCCTTACAGGACAACCATGAAGTCCTGTTCTTCCCCAGTTCTCTACAACCCCTGACTAAAAATCCTCAAATCCTTGATTCAGTCTGCAGCTTCCTCACCCCTCATCCCCGCCTCCAACATGCACTAATAGCTGATACTGCAACATTAAAAATTAAGGATGAGAGAACTCCGATTCCTGGTCAGAAGAGTGAGCTTTTTGAGTAAGAGGAACAGTAAATTAAAGATTCCTATTAAAGGAGGAGACAAGAACCTGTGATATATCCCGCTAAAGGCCAGGACAAATAAGGACAAAAGCTATCATAGAATAATTCAGGTTGGAGGAGACCTTTGCAAGTCACCTGGTCCAACTCCTCGCCTAAAGCACAGATAACTGCCAAGTTACATTCAGCCTTGAAATTTGAACAGATCTTTCTTCTGGTCCTCTGACTGAGCATGTCCAAGATGACCTGGCTCCACCCTCTTTATTACAACTATTATTCAGCCACTCACCTGGGCTCTTTTCCCTCAGGACCTTACATACCATCATCTTAAGAGTCACAGCTGCCACTAAGCTTCAGCGTCCCAAACTGTTCAGGAGTAGGAGGTTCAACAAAGAATCTCCTTTTTTGGCTCATCCCACCTGTAAGCCAAAATTATTCTTGCTGTTCTCAAAAAAACTCTTGGATTCCTTGTGTCCTGCCATGCTGCCCTTCCAGCAAATGTTGGGGTGATAAAATTTCTGCATGAAAACAGCATTTCCAAGAAGCTCCAGTATCCCATAGGCTTCCATGAGACCCCACAAATAGATTTCACACCTGCCAGTCCATAGCTCAACGTTATCACTATGACCTGAAGCCAGTTACAGAGCCAGACATTCCTCCTCATTAAAACTATGCTAGGACAAAAATTTAGCAAATACTGTTTTCTTTCACAAGCATGGAATTTTTTGAGGGAAAAAGGTGGCTTTTTTTTTTTTTCCTTCCCAAGAGACAAGAAAAACAGTTTGAGCATATGTTGCTTATGATCTTGGAGAGGGGGAATCTCTCAACACCTTCCTCATTCCTCGATGTCAGAGAGCTTGCCAGGTTCTCCCTGTTCCCATTCACACTGGAGTTGTATTTTATTCTTTTTTTTCCATAACTAAATTGAATGCACGAAGTTTTGACAGTTTTGACAGCATCATGTGTCTTCCAAAGCTTGCCAGCAGAAGCAAGAAAAAAAAAAAGAAAATGGAGTGGCGATCAGTAAGGGGTGATTTGTATGCAAGTCTGCACAGTGGTTTGCTTAATTCATCAAAACTTTGTGCCAAAACAAAAGACTTAGGACTCTGGCCTTCTGCTCTCCAAAAAGTAAGGAGGATTCTTGCATCACTTTTGACAGCTCTCCCTTAAAAACTGAAAGAATTGCCTTGCAAATAGAATTCAACCCTGGAAGATGACAGAAGGCCACTGAAATTAACAAAAAGTTTAGTTTTTGTTTAAAATTTAATATGAGTCTTCCTAGTGGTCTGGAATAGAGAGGTTGGTTACCTACTGTGCTACTCAGTTCACCATGCAAAGAGCAGTTAGCAACAGAACACTGTCCTCTGGAAAACACACTGAAACACAAAACAAGCTCACAACATTAATCCCGGAACTGTGTTAAGTGATTTTACATGGACAGTTTTTCCGCAATCAGTGACCAACTGGGTGATGCAAAATTTTCCCAGCCATCACATATCTCAGAAATGCAAAAAGTTCTAGGTCAAATCCATTACCAATACATGTCCATTGAAGGCCACAATATCACACTGATGTACACCTGGTAAATATGCTCTACCAAATCCCGGAAATGCAAATGGGTCTTGCCAGATGAGTAAAAGCATTAGGAAGACAGAGAGATAAGAAGCCTCTCCAGGAAACAAGGAAATGATCTGATACTGAACAGAGGATCAGGCATCTCACCAAGAACGTAAGAGCATCATTGCATTTATTCCCTTTACCTTCTGTATTTCACAGAATCACAGAATCATTAAGGTTGGAAAAGACCTTTTAGATCATCAAGTCCAACTATCAGCCTAATATCATCATTCCCACTAAACTATGTCCCAAAGTGCCATGTCTACATGTTTTTTGAACGCTTCCAGTGGTGGTGACTCCATCACCTCCCTGGGCAGCCTGTTCCAATGCTCAACCACCTTCTCGGTGAAGAAATTTTTCCTAATATCCAATCTAAACCTCCCCTGGCGCAACCTGAGGCCATTTCATCTCATCCTATCACTAGTTACTTGGGAGAAGAGGCCAACACCCTCGTCGCCACAACCCCCTTTCAGGTAGTTGTAGAGAGCGATGAGGTCTCCCCTCAGCCTCCTCTTCTCCAAACTGAACAGCCCCAGTTCCCTCAGCCGCTCCTCATAAGACTTGTGCTCCAGACCCCTCCCCAGTTTCGTTGCCCTTCTCTGGACACGCTCCAGCACCTCAACGTCCTTCTTGTAGGGAGGGGCCCAACACTGAACACAGGATTCGACATGTGGTCGCACCAGTGCCGAGCACAGGGGCACAATCACTTCCCTACTCCTGCTGGCCACACTATTCCTGATACAGGCCAGGACGCTGTTGGCCTTCTTGGCCACCTGGCCACACTGCCG
>NW_010551386.1:0-7761 GCF_000687285.1 Phaethon lepturus | reverse complement strand
AACTTACTGAGGGAGCACTCGATCCCCCCATGGGGATTAGGAGAGTGCAACTGCGTTTTGTTTGTTTTTCCTGATTCCCAGCCATGGTTAATCCAGAATGTTGTCTCGTGCTTATGCTGCGCACATATGCAAATGCGGTTCCATTAAGAATCTGTGTTTGGCTCATGTACTCCCTCTACAGCACTCCTGTGGGCTGCTTTTAGCTTGCATCACTAAAGATGAACTCTGTGTGAAAATCCTCCTTTGGCAAAGTACCTGTGCTATTTTCTTCTTCCCTCTTACAGAAATCACTGATTCACTGGTGGCAATCTGCTCCGCCAGCTAAAATAGCTATTTAACTGTCCTCTGAGGTAATGACTTTTCTCTGGAAGGAAGTCTGTATTATGTAAGGACCTGCCAACACAGGAATCTTGGGCTACATCCAAGAAGTGTGGCCAGCAGGTTGAGGGAGGTGATTCTGCCCCTCCGCTCTGGTGAGATCCCACCTGGAGTACTGCGTCCAGCTCTGGAGCCCTCAGCACAGGAAAGACATGGACCTGTTGGAGTGGGTCCAGAGGAGGGACACAAAAGTGATCAGAGGAATGGAACACCTCTGCTATGAAGAAAGGTTGAGAGAGTTGGGGTTGTTCAGCCTGGAGAAGAGAAGGCTCCAGGGAGACCTTATTGCAGCCTTCCAGTACTTGAAAGATGGGGACAGACATTTTAGCATGGCCTGTTGTGATAGGACCAGGGGTAATGGTTTTAAACTAAAAGAGGGCAGATTCAGACTAGATATAAGGAATAAACTTTTCACAATGAGTGTGGTGAAACACTGGCACAGGTTGCCCAGAGAGGTGGTAGATGCCTCATCCCTGGCAACATTCAAGGTCAGGTTGGACAGGGCTCTGAGCAACCTGGTCTAGTTGAAGATATCCCTGCTCATTGCAGGGGGATTGGACCTTAAAAGGTCCCTTTCAACCCAAACTATTCTATGATTATCTGCTCTTCTTGTTGTCTTGGGGGGATTCTGGTACTGAAAGTGAGATTCTGAGTTGTTGGTTTGCTCATTCCTTTTCAAGCCACAATATGATAAGATTAAATCATTTATATGGAGATAAGAATGCACTGTGTACAGTGACATTTGAAGTGGAATTTTGTCAGGCATGGACATGTTAAGCCATTTAATAGTACAAGATCTATGCTGTCACAGATTACAGGGAATTTGTGATTAAACTATCTGTAGTTCAATTTTCAAAAGCTTTTCAAAATATTTTTGGAGTGTGACTTCTGAATTTGCTTTGGCAGATTCCTGGTTTTGATGGTCTCAGGCTTTTCAGATTGCCTGCTGTTAAGGGAGACTGGAAATGTACGTTGTGTGCAAGTGTTGCAGGATCTGACTATCAGCCAATTAAAAAGTGAGACATTGCATGTTTTCTAGTTGTTGCTTCCATTAGTCAGACCTTAATAGGATAATTCAGGTTGGAAGTGACCTCAAGAGATCTCTAGTCCAACCTCCAGCTATGAACTCAGATCAGGTTGCCTCAAGGCTTTATCCTGTCAGGTCTTGAAAATCTTGGTGGTATATGTTTCTTCCAGAATCATCTAAACTCTTTGTTGAATAATCGGAAAGAAATATTTGTCGTTTCTGCTCTTCAAGTGTAGAATTGTTTGTGTGTTTTACCAGAGTCAGGCTGCGGTTATGTGACACTTGCTTTTTGTTTTGGCTTGCTCAATGCATCAACTGTTAGAGGAAAATATATCATGCTGGATCCAATAGCCTGAGAGAGGTGAGGCTACTGGTGCTGCATGTCCCCAGAGCCACCCAGTAGTGAGAATGAAGGTGTATTCCCAGTAGGTATGCACACACATATACACTGCATATGTGCATGGCTGGCCATACAGATCGCAGAATGGTTGAGGTTGGAAGGGACCTCTGGAGGTCATCTTGTCCAGCTCACCTGCTCAAGCAGGGCCACCTAGACCTGGTTGCCCAGGACCATGTCCAGATGGCTTTTGAATATCTTCAAGGAGGGAGACTCTACAACCCTTCTGGGCAATCCCTTCCAGTGCTCAGTCATCCTCACAGTGAAAAAGTGTTTCCTGATGTTCAGATGGAACCTCCTGTGTTTCAGTTTGTGCCCTTTGCCTCTTGTCCTATCACTGGGAACCACTGAAGAGAGCCTGGGTCTGTCTTCTTTACAGCCTCCCTTCAGGTATTTATATACATTAAGATGCCTCCTGAGCCTTCTCTTCTCTAGGCTAAACAGTCCCAGGTGTCTCAGTCTTTCTTCATAGGAGAAATGCTCTAGTCCCTTAATCATCTTTTTGACCCTTTGTTGGGCTCTCTCCAGTATGTCTGTGTCTCCCTTGTACTGAGGAGCCCGTAACTGAACACAGGACTGCAGATGTGCCCTCACCAGTGCTGAGTGGAGGGGAAGGCTCACATCCCCTGTGATCTGTCTGATCACAGACACTTGGAGCACTCGCACAAACAGACAGCACTCTGGCTGAGCAGGATGGAGGTGTGCAAGTAAGAATATACACATATGTTCAAGGTAGATTCCTCCAGCAGCTAGGCTCAGGCACTCAGTCTGCCCAGTAGCCAGCCCTGGATATCAGTCTCCCCCGTTGCTGGCACCTGGCTGTACTAGCTCCTGAGGCCCCAGCCTCACTCCACACACAGCTGGCCAGGACTTCTCTGGTCCCATAGCTGACCTCATGCCCACCCCCCATGCTCTCACCCTTAGAAGACACACAGGTGCTCTCACACCTAGAGCTGGTCTTTAGAGACTCACTCACCCCCTTGCTCTCAGGCTGCATTGCTTATTCATTGGCTAGTCTGGCTTGATCTCTATTAGTGATCATGCTTGCTCACATACCTGCACTTGCTCTAGTTGCCAGCACCAGGGACATGTGGGCTGTCTGACTCCAGTTGGTGGCACTCAGACCCCCATGTGCACACAGAATAGAGTGCCCTTCATCCAGGAAAGAGTTATAAAAGAATTTAATAAGAGGATAGGATAGACTGTGCTGCTCAGGCACAGGGCATAGCCAGACAAGCATACTAACCAGCCAACTATTTACATTCAACTGTCCCTTTTTATCCCTCTATTTTCCCACTCTTGTTCCTCCCCAAATCACCTAAACACCTCCCTTGTTCCACCTTTGGTTCCTCCCCTAAATGTCCCATAAGTCCTATGTAATCCCAAACTGCTTTGCCCCTGCATCCCATAGTGTGTCCCCCACCCCTAGGCAGCGACCCCCTTAGCTGGAAAGGTGATCCAGAGAGCTGCTCCCAATGACTCATGGTGATGGGTTTCATGCCTGGACTGTGGGGCTGATGGCTCTGCTGGGCCAGTCCTGGGAGGGGCCTGGGCAAGGTGTTTCTTCTGTGGGAGTCCTTGATTTGGGTTCCTGCTGGCTGTTGTGCTCATGTGTTCCTCTGGGCTTCTGGAGATGGGCCTATGATGGGCCACCTGGGAGTGTGTTATTTGGGCTCCTGCTGTTGTCTCACTGAGCTCCTTTGTGGATGTGCAGATGAGCTTTAATCACAAAACCTAGTAGTGCTATAATTACTAGTTATGCTGGGGTTTCTGCACGTGTGAATTGGTTGTGTGTTGCACACAGAGCAGGAAGTTAAATCAATTAATTTGTCAAATTTGTCTATAACTGAGAATGCCTGCAAAAATCTGAATGCATAATGTTATCATTCTGCACAGAAAGAGCAAATGTGTTTCAAGTACAAATCTGTTGGCTGAAAGTTTGGCTGGGAAATCAAAATCTATGTTAGACAGTTACACTGACAGCTGAGTGGTAAAAGTATTACAGGGCTAGAGTAGATTCGCTGTCCTTTCTGTGCTCTGCCATGGATTTGGGATAGATGCATCATCTTTTAGTGCCTCATTTTCCTATTTGTAGAATGAGGATCACCCTTCACTTGCTGTTTATTTAGATTTTAAGGCCTTTGTAATGGTGTCTGTACAGAGCCCCAGTATAAGGGCTGTGATCTCAAGTTTAGATCCTCTTCTGGTCCTCCCTTGGCGAGTGCAGCTCAGCATAGCTACAGACATATAAAGAGGTTGGGTTTATACAAAAGGAGGGCAGTAACTAAATTCAGGATGACCTACTTGGATCAAGTGTACTGGGTTACTAGATACTAATGAAATTCAATGTAAGGAGCTATGAAGCAGTAAGGAAAGGAAATTACAGTAACCTGAGGAAGGGTCACCTTCAGCTATATATTATAGACCAAGCGTGTTAATGGAGAATGATTTGGAAATTAAAGTAATTGAAATGGTAAATAAGCATTCTGCATGATATTTCAAATTAGTGCATCAGAAGATTATGCCTGCCTTTTTAAAAAAAAAAAAAAAATCAGTAAAAGTGCTGAATAAAAGGCAGGGGAAAATCATCCTCACCTAGTTCAATAGAAAGCCATTTCTGCCACCCATTTCAAGGTGTCTATCTGCAGAATTGAAGTACTGTTCAGAATTGTGAAGGAATCCAGGACAAAACAGAGGGGTTTTTTTTAATGTTCTCCATTATTAATGTGTATGTAGCTCTGCAGGGGATTTTACTAAGTATTGTTTAGCTTTATTGAAGGGGCATGTGTTTGATGTGATGGCAATCATACTGGGATAGAAACAGGTCTGTCTTGGAAGAAAATCCAAAGTTTGGATTCTGTTCCTGGGAGAACTTCTTGTTCAGCCCTTTGAAAGCTTAAATTTGGGTGTTTGTAGTCCCTGGCAAGAGCTGCTGTGAAGAGATGAGTTTGACCTCAAGTGAGTGACCTGGAATATGCAGAGTCCTGAAGCTACTAGGTTAGTTGCTATAAAAAAGTTCTTGCTACAAAATTATCATGGTTTAATCCCAACCAGTAACTAGGCACCACACAGCTGCTCAGTCACTCCCCCACTCCCCACCCCCGGTGGGATGGGGGAGAGAACTGGATGGGTAAAAGTGAGGAAACTTGTTACTAAATGTAGCCCCAATTAACACTATCTCAGACAAAATCAGGATAAAAATGGAAGTGTAGAAACTGGGCAGTAACAGGGTGACGTGAATTATTATGAAGGGTTTTTAAGTAGCACATCTGATCAATGCAGTTTTTCTCCGAGTTGATTTAAAATGGGGGTGGGGAAGAAATTGCTATTAAGATATTAATTTCCAAGTTTCAAATCAAAAGCTCCTGGGGTGGATAGAGCCTACCTCTCAGTAGAGGAGGCTTTTGGCCTTGAACAGGTTCTTGTATCCTAGGAGCAGTAGTACACACCTCACAGGGCACTGATAAATCTTTGGCCTGCTGTAAATATATAGGATTTACAAAACAAACAAAAATACCCCAACCTCAAAGTAAATAGCCTCATCAAAATAAATGAGTTGTTAATAGACAGGGAATGACATATACTCAGAGCTTTGTGTGTGCCCTAGCAGTCTATTTCTAGTCTCTTCGTTGCCATCTATAAAATTTAGGTTAACTAGAAAGAACTCAAACTGAAACGTGGTTGTCTCCTGGCCATGTGCCTTTGCTTCTCTTCGAAGACCTTTTTTTCTGAGAAAATAAACAACTGATCTTTTTATGTAAGCCAGTACTTGGTAGGACTGTCTTTGGTAGTCAACACAGGGAATTTTGGTCATTCCTTCCTAATCTCAAACATCATAAACTTTAAATGGAAGACACATCAAGAACAGCATTCAGTGTGCACATGACAATTATTCATAGTGATGCAAGTTGTGTGACCTGTTTGTTGGTACTGGGGGTACAACTTTTGTTCTCAACTTTTTGTTTATTTTTCAGCTATTGATCTACACCTGCAATGGTGAACCTGATGAATGTCAGATGAGTCATTGTACCCATGTATTTACTGTGGGCCAAAAGCAGCTTTGGGCCTCCTTACCCCCACATCAGTACCAGCCAGTGTGGCATGTATATTCTGTGTCACTGCATGTGGGGGCACTGCTTTGCTCTGCAAAAGAGCTGTGCTATGAAGTTTTATCGAGTTACAATTCTATAGCAACTCATACAAAACAGCACATTTAGAAGAATATATATGACACTGGGTACAGAGCTATTCATTATGTTTATTTAAATGCTTTCAACTTAGAGGCAATAAATTCTTCCTCCTGTCCCTGTGGCATGCACTTCTCTCCATGACTGGATCACATTTAAAGGGAGAGGGTGTAAATACTTCCTTCCATGTGATTTGTGCTGAAAAACATGCTAATGGTTAAGTCTATCCCAGACTAAACATTGGTGGATATTTTCTTTCTGTCAATATCTCTATTGTATAAGGCCATGTGTCTGGAAAAAAATGATTCATGCAGCTTGTAAGATAAATACTGCTGGTCTGGTTTTCTTTCCAACAGGGGATGCATGAAGAGGAAAACATGATTTTGTGTTGCTGGGAAGTTAAGTTAGGGATGGGGAAATTTCAGAAGGAGTGCAAAGAACATCTGTCAAGGTCACTGAATAGTTCCTTCTGCTCTGGTTATAACTGCAAGATACCATTAAACAATGTCAATATATTGCCAACTTCAACTTCTGGAGTACGCAACTTGCCATCCCAAATGAAGTTACCCGTAAATAAATAAAGGCATGTTGACCATCCTGAATACTAAAATTTTGCGTTTTCCTCTCCCTTTCATGGAAATTAAGGAAAAAAAAAAGTTTCAGTAATTTTCAGAGATCTAAGACCTTCTTTAACATGGCCTTCACTGAAGCTACCTAAATGAGAGACTGTAAAAATGTTTTTATCCTTGTGCTGACACTCCCTGCAATAGTGTCTGCTCCATGATTCTCATCTCCACTGAACTAATTACTTCCATTTATAAGCAGTCTGCTGCATCATGACTTAGAGTTACTTCATGTAGATACACTGCTGCACTTCAAACAGTATGACCGTGCTATTACTCTGCAAACAGCACATCCATGTTTGTTTAACAGGTTGGGGTGGAATTTAATAGAGTAGATCTTAAAGCAATCTCTTACCCAAAGTTATACTTTCTCAAAATGCAAGGTCCCACTTGTTCGTCAGATCCATCGTCAAAATGCTTCTTCTAATGGAAGGGACAAATCTATGCCCCTCCTATCTAGAATTTGATTACACATTAGCTTAAATTTTTTTTCCCCCCCCCTCATCTTCATGCACAATGAAGCATGTTAAAACTACTGATCTATATAGAATGCGAAATATTCTTGAGCATGGATTTGCACCTGTTTTTGAAGCTAATGTATCATTTAATGACTAGCATGAGTATACTTGCCCATGTATAGTTAATATACCAATATAGAAGGGCTATCCCAGCAGGTACTGCAAGGATTTGTTATACACTTTTGATCAACTTAGCTCTCGTCTGTCCACCAGTCCCTCTCTAAGGAGCCTATAGAAATTCATAAAATATCTTCTTTAAACCGTAACAAACCAGAGATTAATAAAACAACCAAAAACAGCTGGAGCAATGTCATTCATTTATTCTTCAAACTGCCATACTTCTCTGTATTTGCTGTGATACCCAGACTCTTCAGTAATAGACAGAACTCCTCCCAGGGCATAGTGCTGTGGTTTAACCCCAGCTGGCAACTAAGCTCCTTGGCTACTTATGGTTGAGGAGGTTGTGTGGTTGAAGTAAAAGGGAGCACTGATTCACCTATCAGCCCCCTGAGCTGGAAGATGGGGATAGAGAGCAGAATAAACCCCTCATAAGCCAGGAGGAAGTAGTTAATGACCTACTACACTACCTGGACACTCACATCTTGTTCAATATCTTTATCGATGATCTGAA
>NW_010551385.1:26629-33454 GCF_000687285.1 Phaethon lepturus | reverse complement strand
CCTTTCTGCAGGGCTGCTCTCCAGGCATTTGTCTCCCAATTTATACTTGTGCACAGCATTACTGTGCCCCAGGTGCAGAATTCGGCATTTGTTCTTGTTAAATTTCGTGTTATTGATGATTGCCCAAAGCTCCAATCTATCTAGATCCCTCTGCAAGGCCTCTTGTCCCTCAACAGAGTCAACAGCACCTCCCAGTTTGGTGTCACCAGCAAGCTTGCTAATGGTGCATCCAACTCCTGCATCCAGATCACTGATAAACACATTGAACAGAATGAGCCCTACAACTGAGCCCTGAGGAGCACCGTCAGTGACTGGTCACCATCCAGATGTAGCCCCACTCACAACAATCTTTTGAGCCCTGCCCTTCAACCAGTTCTTCACTCAGCGCACTGTGTACCTGCTCATCTCACTGTTGAACAACTTGTGCAGAAAGAGGCTGTGAGGGACGGTATCAAAGGCCTTACTAACACAGAGAAAAACTACACCCACTGCCTTCCCTTCATCCACTAGGTGAGTGACTTTATCATAGAAAGATGTCAAATTAATTAAACAGGACTTTCCCGTTGTAAACCCATGCTGACTGTGCCTGATGATTGCATTGTCCTTGAAACACTTTGTATTAGTACCCACTATGATCTTCATAGGTATCTACAATCAAAAGGTTTGACTTCTGCATTCATCCAGGAATGTAGAATTACTGCATATCTTCTGCCTCCTCCAGCACATATCAGATATTGCAGAGTATTAAGTCATTCAAAGGTTTTCGACAGAAAGACATTTTTTATGGCTGCAGGCTTCCAAAGGTCCAGTGTGTACTTTAAACCTTGAAAGCTTTCTTTTTTAATTCTTGCAAGTTTCCTTGACTTTTCAGAAGAAACTAAAGACATAAAACACTCACTGAAAGCATCAAAATACACTGTGAACAAGTTTGGAAATAAAGGAAATTATTGTTTTATTCATGAACATCAAATAAGCATAAGTATTTGTGGCCTTCAAGCTTATGTTAAAATAGTAGCATAAATTTCTTAGAACCCAAGCCCACAGAAGTCACTGGGACAGCTCTAGCAAATTTTACGGCCTTTGGAAAGAGACAGGAATGAATTTACTTAATAGATTCATTGGATCAAGTCATGTATCACTTGATAGGTGATTTGGATGGAGCTATGCCTCAAACTGATTCGATTCCGTCCACATTCACACACACAGAGACACAGTAAAATGCATCCTGCTGGGGTTTCCCATTGCACATCTTCTGAAAAGAATGACTCTGTTAGGGGTTCCTCCACCTCTTCTTCAGATAACCAGTAAAAGCATGTAGGACTGCTTCTTGAAATCTGTCGCTGTGGAATACCCATAAAGGGACAAACTGCAGGACACATGCCTTCAGAATAATCAAGCAGAAAAAATACAAAGGCAAAGGGTTATAGAAACCTCTTGAAAGAAATTAAGTGAGTGTTCAGCAAGGTCACAGAAAACAGTAAATGCAAAAGCTTTTACTTCGTACTTTCAGTGTATATGTTTCTCTTAGAGGGAAATGTTCACTCCTCTCAATTTTCAGCAAATCTGTTCTCTTCCCTATAGTTTCATTTAATGCTCACCATTAACAGCTGCCATGTGTAAATATTTATCCTATTTTGTTAGCTTGGTATCCTAGAAATTATGTTTATGTGTCAGCACAGTCTGTTTTTATGTCCTTCCCCACTAATAACTTTTAAATCTGCTGGCCAATTCCTGTAAAAGAGTAGGGTCTCAGAAATATTCCTAATAGGGTCGTGAAAACAGGCAGCTAGAGAAAGGATAAAGACTAACCATATATCAAACTGAGCTCAGCTCAAGACACAAAAGTGAAAAGCCACACTGTGCTGATACCACTACGCTTCACCCATGTACTGCTCTCTTCATAGCTTACTGGTGCCATATTAGCCTTAACAACCTATTCACTGTTTCTCATTTGATGTCCAACGTTAAGGTCTCTGAAATCAGTCAAAAGAACCTGCTGAGCCCAGATAGCCTTGGTTCAGCCTTTGGGACCCATATACACACTATCAAATTCAATTACCAGCATTTCATGGGCTAAACATCCAAAAATCTCAGCTCCAAAGGTGACATAATTCAGTGATTCACTAACAAACTCTTCTGGCATCTTTGTAATAAGACCGGGTTTTTGGTACATTGTCATTGGAGTAGAAACACCATAAGGAGCCACTACCTAAAATAAGAAATCATAATACCAGTGTAATGTCATCCAACATTTACATAAGGCCATTCACTCCGCAGAATCCCACAGCATTTGACAAATTGTAACAGATATTTGCAATGGGTTAAGGTACTATGTGAAATAAGTAATGGTACTACGGTGGAATAGGAAAAAAGCTGCATACAGGGAGGAGACAGAGCTTTGACACGGTCACCCGGCACTTCACCAAGGATGGCTACACAATACAGATTTAGGCATCTGAGATACTGTTGAAGAATTTGTTAAAATTCTTCAATATGGCAAGATATAGCATTACCTGTATGATAATTCCCTTTGCCTTATACTCTGCTTGTAGTGCTTTGGAGAAAGTGCTTATAAAAGCCTAGAATAAGATAAAAAAAAATAACATTTGCATAGGGAACTAAGTACTTTCACATATCCTCACAAATACGTGTGAACAGGTCCTTAGCAAAAATGGCCAAGCATTATACAACCTAAGGCACGGTGCAGTGGTGAAAAACACAGAAACTAACTTTTCAAGGCACAGTTTCTTTGAGAAATATTCAGAAACAACAACATTGGATCAGTCCTCTATAATTAAAAATACAAAAGTCCTACTAACAAGAAAAAATGGCAGTGTTTCAAAGCCATCATTTGACAGGTCTTACAATTTAAACACCAATAGTGTCGTGATACTGCATGAAACATCAATATGCTGACAAGTAAAATGTTTTCCTTTCAGGGCATTGCAAAAAAACAAGTCCATTTAAAAAGAAACAAGGGTAGCAGATACCTAAGAATGAAAAAAAGACAAAATACTGGAACGAATGTACCATACCACTTCGAAATAATGTTAACTACACGTTTTTAAGGAACTAAAATTGTCTGGCTTGAATGTAGTTCAAGTTTTGAGTAATGAGAACCTTACATTAAAAAGAGAAAAAGGAAATGGAAAAATAGTCTTTCTTACCAAGAATAACTAGCTTTTTCTCTACCAAGCTGAACTTTAGCTATGTTCAAGCAAATATTGTTAGCATTTTTCATTTGAAGCAAACCTGAGCTGAACAACTTGCTTCTGGAGTTTCAGTAAAAATCATTCACTCCTCATTTTTATAAGCTCTGGGGTTTTAAGTCAGAGCAAAATTTCAAAGTGAAATCTGTGAAGGCAGGCAACTCACCACCCACCTACCAGGAATGTTATTCTTGGTTCCATAAGCAAAATCTAGCACTTTTGTGCATCTACAGTTTTGAGTAAACTAGCTAAGCCAGCCATCACTTCCCGGAATGAGGACAGATTGTCAGCACTGTTATAATACTATTTAATCAAAGGCAAAAATGTTCCAGTGATCAGACATAGCTTCGGCCGAATTTCATTCACATAGCTCCACTGCTGCTTAGTTCTCAGCTAATCTACATTACTTCATTATTTCAGTGGAACAACACCGACTTACATCCTGAAAACCTGTCCCTGCATTGCTGATACAAACGCTTTGGTAAACACTTGATGGGGATTTCTTTACAAAGCAATGTAAAGACTTACCTTAGAAGCAGAGTACATTGTGTATAATGGACAAGGGAAAGTACCGAGACCAGAGGACAGATTCAGAATAAGACCTCTCTGTCTGAAATTTAATTTAAACAGTTACATTCAATTTACATTTGACAGTATTATAGCAAAAGCCTGCACAAGTAGAAAACAACTTTTTTACCCCCAGAAGGCACAGCTGTCCTATTATACCATCGACTACACTTTCAAAAGACCCAGTTTTTACAGTTTAGTTAAGTGCAATTAAGTCTAAAACATCTAGGAATAATGTCATAAGTGAAATTTAAATCCCTAGTGCAATCAGAACCATGGGAACATTGTACATTCTATTGTACATCTAACAATGTAGATTGAGAGCAAAAAATGCCATCAGAGGAAAGATTTTATGCTTCTAAGTAATTGGTAGGTCCCCTTTGCTCATTAGCCAGCACATTCTTTTTCCTCCTCCATGCATCTGTTGTTTTAGCTTCCGTATTCACAACTCCCTGTATAAATCACTAAAAACAATTCATTCAGCAACAACCAGGAAAAAAACAAACCAAGACAATTAAACAGTAACAAAAAGCATGCACCAACCTCTAAAATGCTTAACAATGTTTTCTAGAAACTCTATCTGAAGACCTTAACTTCTGTTTTAAGGACCCCCATGTCTAAAATACACATTGTATTAAGAAGAGAAAAGGGTTCCTTAATTGCATAGCTTAATTAATCTCTCTGATGTAGCACAGGTATTTCCAGAGCTTGTAAAGTATTATTCCAAGCACAGCTACTACCCTTAGAAGAATACAACAGTATATTCAAGTGCTGTTTCTTGCCTAATTAGACCCATGACATGCCATTTTATTTCTGCAAAACCTGCAAGTTTTTACTGGACACAGACCAATATTTTATATTTTCTGTCTTGTTCTACAGTTGACTGACAATTTGTGGCAGTTCCTATCATTCATTTATACAGCACTAAGAGCAACAGAAAAAATCTTACTGATTGACATACTGCAAAGTGCAGAAGTTAACCATGAAAAAGCATAGATACCACTGAATAAACTGGAGGTAGCAGCTAAAAGCTATTGAAAGTTCTAGAAAAAAATATTTTTACCTTGGCTCCATTTGTTTCAAAATTATTTTTGTCATCTGTAAGACAGGTATGTTAAAGATTACATCTATTCTCCCTCTTTCTGACCATATTTTTCAACTGATCTTGTCTTACTCACAAGATTTTGCACTTGCTCAAGCCTCAGCCATATGTATACAGTTCAAATAGCTAAAATGTGGCACATTCAGTGTTTTGGAAAACATTTTAGAAATGCTAATGGCCTGCAAATCTTCTGAATTGTCAAAAAATTCCAAAAGTTAGTCTTCTAAGCAGTGAAAGTCTTATGTTTATCCACAGCTTTTCAACAGTATCTGAATTTCATCATTCTTCGATACTGAATCATAACTGTAAGGACAAAGTGAACTTCATTGTTTTTGCATTTTTGCTTCTGCCTCTACCTGGATCAGACATAACAGAAAATCATAAAAGACAATTTTTTTCCTGCTATCAAAAAGAACTTCAGGATCTTTTCTGATGCTAATTATTTAATCATCCATCCATCCATCCATCCATCCATCCATCCATCCATCCATCCATCCATCCATCCATCCTTATTTTAACAATAGACTTAATCACGCTTCTGATTTTTAAAGTGCAATTAAGTACTACTGACTCTGTATAAAAACACACATAGTGTATGAATCTTCTCAGGATAAGAGTGTGACCTAACTTGTAAAGGGCAGTAATGAAAAGTAGTGCAAATGAATGACGCAGCTTAGTTCTATCCCTGTTAATTCCCTATTTTTTCGGTAGTATCACTGTGCATAACAGGATAGTGGGAGCAGGGTGGGGTTCACAAGCTTTGTTTTCAGAAAGGACGACAATGCAGGTGGGTCACACATTGCTTTGGGTGAAGGGGAATTTCCAAGTAAAGTGGAAAACATAGGAAAAGGGCCTGCTTTTGCAGTGCTGAAAAACCCGCTGACTTCTGTGGGAGCCAGGAACAAACTCCTGGTACTTGGGCATCCCACTGCAACAAGCGGTGAGCCCGATCCCAGTAGGAATCAAGGTGGGGGACGATGACAACCCAAACAGATTTAAAGATGATTTGGACCTAACCATGAGGAATGCTGGTTAGGAGGATGATTTCTTCTTTGTATTTTGGAGGAAGGTGAATGTTCGTGACAGACTGAAAAGGACATGTTTGCCGCAGTGGGGGAAAGGAATCCCCAGGCCCTGGTGAAGCAGAGGTTGATTCTGAGGTATGTGTAAGGTGGGAAACGATAAGGGAGCAACCTCTTTGACTGAGAGGGTACAAAATGTTCACCTGTTTTTGTGAGGCATATATACACAGCATTCAGATACTGCAGATATTTCTGTTCTTTTGATGTATAAATAGAATAAAACCTAGGAGCAGAAAGTTGACCAAACAACCTCATGGAAGAAACTGGTTCAATTGACTGACGTTGCATGATTTATTATCTGAAGTCATTAAGCAGCGGTACAAATTTGGGATGTCACGTTTGCTAGCCAAAGAAAGACGAACATCTGTTGATAATTTTCATGTCATGTTTAGAAAGACATTAGCCAAGGTTGAGATGAACTACAAAGCTCTTGTTCTGCTCTTGTTCATGTTAACATGCTGCTTGCAAACGGCAGAGAAATACAAATCTTAATCAGAAGTGGAAAGCATGAAATACTAACTGTTCTTTTAAGGGAAGGAGCCAACCAAAATTAGCACCAAGAGATGACAATACAGAATTGGAAGTCAGCTCCTTAAGTTCCTGTCCTGCACTGATATAAAAATGTTTTTGCCAAACAGAACTGTGACAAAAAATGCAAGTACGGTACAAAAAGTCAAACTGCAGATCTTCCCGTTTTGAAGATTGTGATGCTGGAACACATCTCCCTGTTTACCAAAGCAAATATGTTTTTGCAAAATGTTTCAGCTGTAGCACAATGATGTGTCTCAACCAAGCAACTGTGTTAAAATGTCTCCTGGCAGGTCTTGATCAAAATATTTCATAGGCAGTAGAAACAGATGGGGTC
>NW_010551385.1:25600-26616 GCF_000687285.1 Phaethon lepturus | reverse complement strand
TGAAAATTACTATCTGCTGGAAACTTAAATGGAAATACAGAGGAAGGATAGCTGGTCACTCTTGTGTGGCACTGATTTTTTTTCAATAAAATACATTACGCATGTAACATAGGTGCGCGTGTGTCACCTACCTTTGTAACAGAAATAATGTTGCAGTTGATAAGGTTCTGCAGGAAGCAAGAAAACAGTAAGTTCATAGTTAACTTCAGAGGGTTCGTAGCTTATCTGGGTAGCCAAGCTAGCCCTTCCAACTGAAAAGCTTCCGGGCAAGGCGGCTGCCTTCAGAGCTGCTTAGCTTGCCTCCAACTGTCCCTGACCCTGCCTATGATACGGCATATTCAAAGGCAGGTAAGTCCCGGTCCATTTTGTTCTGAACACGGCGTTCAAATCTGCTTTGCATCCCTCTGATCCCGCGCCCTCCCTTTGGTGAAACCCGGGCGCCTGGTGTCCAGGCAGTGACGGCACCAGCACACCAAGCTGGATGCACCCCCACCACAAACCACAGGGGTGTCAGGCGGAGTCCGAGGGGCTCTCAGTGACAGAGGAGGACTGACTGTGCAGCAAAAGCACTGCCACCTCCTGCCAGGACCAGCGAGCAAACACGAGTGGTGTCAGCAGCGGGGATGCCATCGTACGCCTGCAGCCCCGCGGGAAGCAGCCTGCGTGGGGATCTCCGGTTTGTCACGGGTGATGACGTATAGACTGAATGGATCCCGAAACAGGCGCTCGCTCGCAAAAAACACATAGAAATTCTGTTTTGTCCATGGCTAATGCTACGGAGGCAAGTAACAACAAGGCAATGAATAACTTGATCACATCCTTAATCCCGTCAAAACTATTTTCCACGTGTAAGTTAATTCCCCCCACTGAAGTAAACTGTATTTAAATGAGATTTATTCATATCCTCAGTTTTTCACATACTTAAGCAACGGTATTGCACAGTTTTAATAATGCTGAGAAGAACCCAAGGCTTCAGCTGTGGCTGTGGCCAAGCAAGGGCCCCGTGACCTTTTGGG
>NW_010551385.1:15293-25569 GCF_000687285.1 Phaethon lepturus | reverse complement strand
TGAGCCAGAGGGGCTGCCGGTCCCTGCTGCAAGCAGGCCAGCCACGCTCTCCCCTCGCCCGCTGGGTGCTCGCTGCAGTTCAGTTGAAATCTACCCTTCTTTATCTCCTGCAGGCTCTCCCGAGCATTAAAAACAAATCAAAACATGCTCCTTCAGGCCCAGCTCTTTTCCCACTCAACTGAACAGCTAAATAGGCGCCGATTGTAGCAGGGGCAGAATCTGTCCCTTGTTAAATGGAATTACAATCCCTCATTGTTATATTGGAAGTAGAAACCCGCAGAGTAATCCTACCTCATCTATGTCTGGTCCATTAAGAAAACGGCACGGAAGAGGATTATGAAGCATTCCAACATTGTTAACTAAGAAAAGGAAATATAATGATAAGAACCAAATCTAGACAAAGTGCATAGTTCAGCCAGTTAAACAAATGGCTTCTCCTTGAGACCCAAAATCTTTTGAGCTGCAAGTGAAGAGAAATGCCGTTTAGCATCGAGTCTTGTTCCACTGAAGTCATGGGTACCAATCAGTGCTGATTTCAGGGAAGAGAAAAACAGTTTGCTGCTACAGTTTGGGTTTTTGTTTGTTTGTTTTTGTTGTTGTTGTTTCATTTGTTTCACTATTAAAAAGATTATTTTCTTTACAAAAGAAACCCCAAAAAATCTTCCCCCAAAAAACATGTTTTCATTGTTGCTGCATGGATCGTAACAATTAGTGTTAGCCACAGGCTCATTTCAGATTGAATATAAGAATTGCACACAGCTGTAAAACAACTAATAGTGAAAATTAAGCCCTTGAGGCCAAATAGGGAAGAAGTCACCCCACAAGCTGGATGTTGCTTATAAAGCAGCAGAAAAGGTTTCACAGTAAAGAAGCCACTGTACAAGAGAAACATAGGAGAATCCTAACTCACGTTTAACACTTGTTCATGATAAGTAATGCTCAAACGCATTAGGCAGCTGTATGCTTAGTTTTAAGTGTTGGCTAACAAGTTGTTACGGCACATCATTTATAGAATTCTCTGTTTAATACACTGCAGCTATAACATACTCTTCAATTAACAGACCTTAATGACTCACCCAGAACACCAATATCCAAGCCTTGCAGACTTTTTTCAATGTTCTCGTATACTGAGTTTTTAGTGAAATCAGCTTGTATAACCTTCACCTTTTGACCTGTGGCCTGCTCTGTAATTAAGAAAAAAAAATAGAAGACCCGTTTGCATCTATGCAGACAGAGGGAGAGCTGTATTAAGTAATGAGAGAAACAATCAGATGTCTCATTTAGTAATGCCCACTGTACAGTAAGCAATTGTTTCAACTTTCCTACTTTAAGAAATACTACAACACAAGCAAAACACTCTTACTGTACCCAGTCATTTTCAGGGAAATGGCCTGGCAAATACAGGGTTAATTTATGCCCTAAAATCAATGGAAGTTCCGCCACAAAACCTAAACACTATTTGCTCCTTCAGTAAGAAAGAGGAAAAAAAAAAAAACAACCCAGAAATAAACAACACAGGACTTCTTACCCTGGTTATGCTAATATTTATAAATGAACACTGTCAGCATATGTTTGACAAGTGAGTGTGGGTGCCAGATCCCCACATAAGCACAGTTTTGCAGAATGGTTTAAAAGTGTTCTCATGTATAAGATGAACATTTTAACCAGCAGAGCTTATCTTTTCACATAGGAGGTGAAAACAGGGCTGGATGTGATGCAGTATTTTCTACATTATTTTCAAACAACTCCTCTCCTGTTTTGACATTTGCACTCCCATAGACTGAACCTTCCCCAGGATTTTGCAGGACTAAAAGGCATTTTAGGGAGGGTATAGCTTAAATTTTACAAGGTCAATTTACACAGAAAGGAAAGGGAAATGTGTGTGATTTTTCCAGTGTCATTGCTATGCAGGAGTGGAGCCCAGCTGTACATTACCATTTTTCTCAGCAGTTGATTTATTGCTGTTCATATTTTCAATGAAGTTTCATGAGGAAAAGAGGTAGAGGCACTTATTTACTCATTTTTAAAGGCACGGTTCTCCTTTAAAAGGGGCCCAGTAAGGTCTCTTCTAACTAGATGTTCACATTGTAAATTCTTGCTACTAAACCTGCTTTCAAGTTTTATGGGAAACCCGAAATCCAGACGAAGTTTGCTGAAAAAGTGACAGGTGAAGCTGGAAATGTCAATAGATGATTGGATTGCAGACTCGCTGCAAGTGGCAGGAATTCGGGTGCACGTGGATGGCAGAAAGTCTGCTTTGGGTCCTGTTTGGGAAGCCACCTCTGCTTCTCTGGAGCCTGATTTTATCTTACAGGCGACAGAGAGCATGGCCTTGATAGGCACCAGACTCGCTGATTTCTACCCAGGGATCTTGCCTCGTCCCTTGGTGTACATTCAGAACTCGGGAAGAGGCCTGGCACCAGCTTCCGCAGGAGAGCAAGGCTGGCAGAAATCTGGGTTTGGGTCCAGCAGGCGAGTTTGCAACAAAACAGAGCCTCCACCAGAGGATGAGGGAACGTTGTTCCCTCCCGGCTGTGCCTCCTTGCCTTCAAAATACCGCAAGTCTCAGCCACCTTATGCTACTCAAGTCACCCCAGCAGCCTGAGGAAACAGCAGACGCTCTGACTCCAGATCTGAAATGTGGGCTGCGTCTTCTGTGCAATTTTAGAGGACATCTGTCTCCGTGACAGAAGAAAGGAGGAAGGAGTGCCCTTTTTCTTGCCCTCTTTCCAAGCTGCAGTTGTGTGTGTGAAAGGGATGAAACACCCTTTGAACCTTCAACCTATAAAAACAACTCTAGTGGCAAATTACCCCTTCGCAGTCCCAGGCTGGGGGAATGGTACAACTCTAAAGAAAAGGACATTATGAGTATAAATGCAGTGAGTGGGAAAGAACAGAGCAACAGCTGGAGCAGACACCTACAGTGACCTTCTGATGGAAAAGCTCTATAAACAAAATGAGATGGTCTTAAAAATTGTAGTGATGTTGTGGCCATCTTTCTTGCGGGCAATCAGAAGGGCAGCCAAAACTAGAGCAACATAAAAATGAGGATCAAACAAACCATTTGGACTTTCTCTGCATCCCTTCGTCTGTACAGAGCTGCACTGCTGCAACCAGCACTGTCAGCCAACAAACAAGTCCTCCAGATGGCTTTCCTCTGTCTCATTTAAGAATAAAACAATATATTAAAAAACAATAAAACTATCATGCTGATAAATGAATTATCCAGGGATAGCTCTTCAGAAAACGATAACAATTCTGCAAAGGAGAGAGCCAAAAAATAATTTCCAATGTTTCTTATGTCTCTCTTCTCTCTCTGTGACAAAGATTTATGACAGTCTTTGAAGACATAAGCCATTCCAACTCTTTTTTAAAGTCCTAAGTGTGCCAGAAGCAAAAAGCCTACGTTTTCTAACATCAGGACAGGTTATTCTCTTTTTTTAAAATTAAGAGAAAACTAATATAAGGAAAATTAAAAACTTGAACTGAGCTGTTTAATCTGATGTGTTTGGTATAAATTGTATCATTAAGAAGGATACATCTAACTCTTTCTGACCTCAGACCACCTGGGAATCCCACTTGTCAGACAGGATAATGTGCTGCTTTTTGAAATTTACCAAGAAGAGAACAAATCATGATGAACCATGAAGTTGGTTAGGACATGCAGTCTGCCAGAAACTCTCCCTTTCTATTCAGAGAGTTATGAAGACCTCCTGAAAACCTGAGGTAGCAAAATGAATGCCCAATTGGCACAAGAACTGATCTTTGTAGAAAGAGGTGACCCTTTTGAAGTACTACAGCAAAATCCGAATATGAAGAGAGAAGCACTCAGGCTAAGATGGCATTCGTATTCAGTGGACATTTGCAGAGAGGAGAGCAAAATGAAGAGTTATTTTAAAAACAGAAAGACGTTTAAAAAAGATTTAAGACTGGGGAGCAATATAAAAATTTCTGTTAGATTATAAAGCACAAGTTCTGGCCACATTTCGAGAGTGTTTTGGAGAAATGCGTCTCCTCAGAAACGTAAGGTAACTCCGTTTCAGAAATAACAGGAAAGGAGAGAAGAAACAAAAAGAATTAAGGTAAAAGCAGAACTGCAGAAGATAATAGAAGATACCAGAGAACACAAACTCAATGAAAAAACAACCAGCATGGGAATTGCTACTACTTAGCAGAGCACTTGGAAAATTGGTGCAGGCCCTCAAGTGCTCTGTTCTGTAGCAGTCAGCTTGTTACCTGCTTGGCTCATGGACCAGGAAGGACAAGAGGCAGAGGACACAGTACAGCAGATTGGAAACTGAGCCTGTAGCAGGGGGGTCAGCTAAATGAATTAGCACCTTCACGGGCGTTAGCGGGAGCAAGGCACACTTGGTTCTCAGCTGTCTCGGGTGATTTTTTTTTCACTGCTTTCTTCTATATTAACAGGCATAATTTCAGGAGGAAGAGGTGGATAAGCTACTTCCTGCCTCACCAAACCCAAATTCATTAACCACATGCTCAGCTAGTCTAAACTGATGCAGCTGTATTTTCCGCTGCTTTTGAGGATCACACAGTTTATCTTTCCTTAAATACAGATTTGTTTCTTCTAAAAAGATTCTAAAAACCCCAAACAACAAACAAGAAAACCCAACCAAACCCCCCCAAAAAACAAAGTTAGTTTCCTAACCTTGTTAGGAACAGTTTTTATGTCTTACAGAAGTGGCTTTTTTTTTTTTGCTTTGGCATTAACAGCTAAACAGTACAGACCCTGGTCATATATATAGATCCTAAGGTGTCACTTTTCAGTCAGGACCTAGCTCTGCTTGTACCACTTGCTTAGGAAATGTAGGCAGAATAAACAAACACAGGATTGCAGTTAATAGCATTTCATCATTTCTAATCTTCTGGTTTCATGACCAATATTTCACAACCACCGTACTAAATGTGTTAAATAAGCAGTATACCTGCTGTAATGCTGCTCTCTGCCTGCCCTCCACAAGACTTATTTTGTTATCTTTTATCTCCTTCTGAATGAGCTTTCCAGTCTGAGTGGATGGAAATCTGGTTTTCAATTCCAGTGCTTCTTTAGAGAAATGTTTCTCTTATTGTGGATTTCTGCCTGCTCCAGCCTTGAGCGCTGTTCTCAGGAACACCTGTGGCCCACAGGACTTGGAAAGCCAAACACTGAGATCTCTGAAATTACCCACAGGTTAGATTCCTTTAATTTATATTATTCTGGGGACAGACTATTTAGCAGGGCCTGTTGGGATAGGACAAGGGGTAACAGTTTTAAACTAAAAGAGGGTAGATTTAGACTGTATATACGGAAGAAATTTTTCACAATGAGGGTGGCAGAGGTTGCCCAGCGAGGTGGCAGATGCCCCATCCCTGGAAACATTCCAGGTCAGGTTGGACCTGAGCGACCTGATCTAGTTGAAGATGTCCTTGCTCATTGCAGGGGGGTTGGACTAGATGGCCTTTAGAGGTCCCTTCCAACCCAAACTATTCTGTGATTCTATGATAATGAACTGTGACAGTATGATTAAGCAAATAATAACACCAGTTTGAAAAGGGAGGTAAGTCTTTTAATTATGGTGTCCAACTGACTGAAAAAAGATACATGACATAGCTATTAAGAAAAAGGAGACAAGAGTAAAATGTCCAGTCCTGCAACAAATCCACATAGCCTACAACAAACTTTCTCTCTCTCTCTCTCTCTCTCTCTCTGCCTTAACCTCCTTGCATATTAGTTCAGGGTAATGATAGCCACTTGGAGCGAGATACTGCTTGTTTAAGCAGTTTAGAAAGAAAAAGTCAGTGAGGGAAAATTTAGAGAAGAGTACAATCATTCTGGTTAGGTGTCTGCTTCATTTTTTGTTTCTGTTGTTTATTTACTCACGTAACATCACAGTACGTTTAACTTCTCTTCCTTCCCAATGACTGCTTAGCTTAATCGCAGCAAAGCCCGAGTCCAAAAATTGGAATCAGTGGAACATTTCCAAAGCTTTAACATAAGCCCACATCCAGAGCTCCCTGCTGATTTTAGTGGCCTCCAGGTCAGATACTCTGTGGTTTTCATCACAATATCTTCCTCTCTTTCCTTTTTTTTTGTGCCATCTACTTCTTGTTACGTACTCATTTCCAACCTGACACAATAAATAACAGATGAGCCACCCTGGGCTTCAGCCAAAACCCACCGAAAACAATGGAAAAATCTCACTGGGATTTGCCACCACTTTCAGCAAGCTTTGGGGAAGACTCTTTATGCCCACAACCCAGCTGAACACAGCGTGGAAACCTGATCAGCGTAGCCTGAGCTCCCGGGGTCACGCCACCCAGCTCCCCGCACCTTGGATTACGTGGGTAACACCGCTGCAGTCAGCGAAGCTTCCTCACGTCCGAAAAGCCACGGGTCACTTTTGCACCAGGCGTAGGGGTGTTTGCAGGGTCGGCTGCCTCAGCAGTACCTTGCAGGACATCGCAAGTCCTTCATTACATGCTGCTACATAATTCAGCACAGCATGGCCTCACTTAGGAAGGTGGCCAGTGGATGGCCTTATAATACATCACAGTGCAGAGGAATTTACAGTATGTCATCTTTCCAGCCCTCCACCGCTTTTTTTATTTACTTAGCTATGTTAGTCTCAGGAATCTTCTTGTTTTCATTCTTTGCTTCTGATTATAATTTACAATGCAAAGTAACTGTAAAACCTCTTTAGCCTTTTTTATTTCAGGTTTCTATTATTATAATTCTTTAACATTTAGCTGCAGAGAAATGCATCAATGACACCAGACCTGACCTAATTCCTGCAGAAATTATTTTTTTATGGCTGTTTACTTAAAAGGGGTAGTGTAGGCCACAGTCACGTTGGTCTCACGGATACGACTGCTTATAGAGACTACTCAGGGAGCTGGTGCTTTCCTCCTCTGATATCCCTTGCTTCCCAAGGGAAAACAAGTCTACCCTTGGAAAAAAAATGGAGGGAAAACGGACAGAAAATTTTCAGGGTCCAATCCTTGACTTTTGGTAGCTGCAGGTTCAGAAGTTACAGACTTTTTCACCCACCTCAAGTCTGCCATGTCCCTGAGAGATGCACTGCTCTCTCTGCAGGAAATATCCTGGACCTGATATTCATTGGAGTCTGGTGCTAAGCCTGCTTAAAGGCAAGTCTTTCTGACAGAGGTGTAGTCTTGGAGTGACACATGCTTAACACAAGAACCTGTGAATCAAGGAATCTGGTGGATAGAAGCCTTGTATAGAAAGAGACAGTGGGAAGAATAACCTTGATTACAGCAATCTTTAAAGTTAATGGAGGATATAAACTCATTCGACTCCTAAAGAAATCCTAACCATCTTTAAAGTTAATGGAGGATATAAACTCAATTGACTCCTAAAGAAATCCTAACCTTCAGTCTTAACATATTTAAACAAGAAATTCCCTGGGGTAAATGGCTAACTGCCTTTGAAGAAAAGAAAGGGAACATTAAGCCTGAAGACACACTATTTAACTGTTTTATTGAAAGCCAAATGTAACTTGAAAACTTTAAAAAAATCAAACAAACCAGGTACCTTGATTCCATTTTTTACTCTTCCTTTGCTATATTCCAAGAACTAGCCAAAGGTAACCTAATTTTCCCAAGCATAGACTGTTTCATAGATCCCCCCAACAACTCTTGTATTACATTCCCTTTGCCTGTATTTATAGATTTTAAGGGCAGATAAAGCCAGTAAAGAATGTACATTCACTTTTTTATCAAACCCGTTGCACTGTTTGAATGATAGCATATATTTTTAAAGCTATCTGTGACTAGAAGTGTTCAAGAAACACAGTAATACCAAAAATTATTTGTAGCATTGGAGCAGTATCTGCGGCCCTACTATACTAGATACACTACCAAGGGAAGAGACCTCCAGATCCCTGTAAAGCCAGCCTGCTAAACGGGAAGATAAGTTTGAGACAAACACTTACCAACTTCAGAGGCTACTCTCTGCAGTTTTTCAAGAGTTCTGCTTATCATAACTACATTTAATCCACGTTTTGCCAGCTAAAAGAGAGGAATACAAAAGTTGTTAGGAAACAGTAAGGTGACAAGAATCTTTCAATTTTTTCCAGTTTTGCAATAAAAGTAATCGTGGATTTTTTAAATTGCTGTCATTCACCTGTCACCTGCTTAATGGGTAAACAACAGACATTAAAACCGGAACAAACACATATCACAACTTCTAACAGTCTTCCAAAACATCTCCTTCACTGTATAATCTTGGACCCTTAAGAAAGAGGTCCAAGATTGTAAGAAAAATATAGTGGACAGCAATCAAACCCCAATAATACGAACAAAAATAAATAATCTGAGCCAATTTCAAATGAATGAAAGACTGCAGGGAGTGAAGGCAACATGACATTTCCCAGAAGACATTTTTATTTCTACTTGGGATTTGGGAGGCCAAATATGCTGATGACTTCCTAGTCGTTTTCCAACATCACCTTCCACACACATTTTTTTTATCCGGAGGAAGTAGATTAAGCACATTGAATTGAAGGCTCAAGAGTTTGAAAGAATTTGGACTTTATCCATACATTTTTTAATAGAAATAAAATCTGATGCAGGTCAGATGGATAAATTTTAACTTTTTTTTTCATTAGAAACAAACTAAAAAAAAAAGAAACCAAGGAAAAAAGGTGAAGTCCATGCATAAAAGCTCAAAATGTCACACACAATTGTTCATCTACAAAGGTGCTGGCAACAGTTGAAGTTTATAGCTGCGAGCACTGCTCAAAACAGCAGTCCGTTTATAGTCAGTTTGGTATTACCATGTGCAGAACAAATGCAGAACAAATACAGAATGGTTTTCTCCTCTTTTCCCGAGGCCTCCCATTCCCAACAGTTAAAGAATTTTAGGCAAAGCCTGAGAAAGAAACACGGCCCCAGCTTTTGAAACTAAATTATTAACAAGCGGAAGCTGAACGGAGTTGTGTGCATAAAGAAAGGAAAGATAAAGCTGAAACTAGAAAAATGCCCGTGAGAGCAAGGAGAAAGAGAGCTAAATTAGTCAGCACAAAAGATAAAGCCAATGTCATTTGAAAGTACCAGGTTTGCTCAGGAGAAGAAACGAACCAGCAAAGGCCACACACTGAAGACCCATTCATTTCCACAGCTCACTCGCTGCAGTGCCTTCTCCTTAAACCTATTTGAGGGAAACAGTTTGTCCTGTTGGGCTCTTCTAAAACAATGCAGAGAATGTTAAGGAATAAGGACCTTTGTTCAAAAATTTGCTACATAGAGAGAACAAGGGGCAAACCATCTATTAAATACATCAGCCACAACCACTTGCATTTTCAGCACAAAGACCACGGTCATAATTCTGTGCTTGTGGAGACCGGTGCTCCAAAAAGACCTGCACACACTTGGATGCTCAGGAGTTTCAAAAGCTTGTTTTAAGGGCTCCATTTGAAGTTCTCAGGAAGAGAACTCTAATTGACTACATACTGGCAGATTTCCCTTCATCCACAATGAGCTTGACTCAAGCCATTTCCAACTGGGGACATGGTCTCCGTTTCCATGGTCACTTGCTCCTTTCTGCTGTTTGGGGGGTTTGGATGAGGATTATTTTAATTTTTATGCCTTCAGAGCCAAGACCGAATATCAGCCATGTCATATACAAAATAAAAATAAAGTTCTGCTTCACTGGGCTTCTCAATGTCATCTCAGCTATGTCTCTGTATTTCGTTTGGTAGAACAATCCCTCCTAAAACCTAAGTAAAAATTACTCCTGTTACTAAGATTGCATTGTATTTCAGCTAAAAGCACGTGTGTGTGGCAATCTTAAAAAATTGTTAACCGTCAGGTGAGCAGACTCTCCCTTGTTACTGTACACCAGATTAACCAGAAGTATAAGGCTGCAGCAGCCATTTCTCAAGGCAAAAGAGGCTATACACCTGACTACTCTCTTTTTTCTTCCTCACCTACGTAGGCAATGTGCATCCTTTTCCGAAATAGGTTTCATAGGACGTTGTAACCACCATGAGATTCAAATGCACCCTCAAGCAAACAAAAAGAACTGCGCTTAGAAAAGAATTTCCTGGCCATCCACAGGAAAGGTTAAATCAGGTTTATCACTACCACGTTTCAAATAAAGGTAATTTTTACTGTAGACGTCTTTAGCACAAAGCATTTTCCGAACATACAAGGGCTTTGACGTTAGAGGATTTTATTTCCCCTCAAAGTTAAGAATAAGCACTGGCTCCCAGCACTGTGTAAGGTGAATCTGCATGTGTTAGGAAATCCTGACTCCCAG
>NW_010551385.1:0-15262 GCF_000687285.1 Phaethon lepturus | reverse complement strand
AATCCTGCAAATCTACAGTCGGCAAAATGTAAGATCATTATTACTGACTCCAGTCATAATGAATTGTGACAACTTCACATTTAGAAATGGGACTAACAATGAAGAAAGATCAGGCAGGATCTGCACTCTGGAATCTCACAAACTCATGGTTAAAAAGTTTAAACCTACATTAAATTAGTAAAAAGTCACTCTGCATTTTCTAGCATATTTTTGCAGCTCAGTCGGAGGTGAATTTTTAAACAATAAAGCTTCACGAAAGGCAAGACACAGGTTTTAGATTCAAACCATGCCTATAACTATTACAGTTACCCTGACAAATTGGTTATACTCTACATGGATCATTAGATGTAATAATTTAAAATCCCTATAATGCTTCATGGAATCTGCAGCTGCCTACTGTAGTTTTCTACCTATTACAAAAGAGATTATTCTCTCTGCTCCAGGATTGTACTGGTACGACCTCAGTACTTCATTCCTTTTCTTGCTTGCCTGGAATTCAGACCTCTTGGGTCTCTACGATTCAAATCTTTCAACCCCTTTTGGTCCAGCAGACCAGGACTGAGAGGACATGACAGTAGGATTCTGCAGTCTTTCTGCTAGCTCTGCACCCGTGCAACGCAAGTACAACAGCAGTATTTCCAGGAATAAATCCAAGACCAAGTGGAAAAATTAGAATATGTTCGTAACTGGAGCAGGGAAACACAGATCATATTTGGCTTGTATTATACTGCTGGTAATATGATGCACAATTTCAGGAAATGAAACAAAGGTTTAAGATTTGAGAAACTGCTGTATTAATGAATGCAGTGCCTGTCTCAAAATGGTCTGCTAAAACAGTGATTAAACACAAGCACTGGCCCAACTTATAAGAGAGTTATGAACTATTAAGAGTAACAAAAATGGTGACCAAGTGAGCCACCAACATCCTGCTTGTGCCCTGACATCAGATGAGAAGTGTGCAGAGGCTAAACCATAAATCTCCAAGTATGGCATGGCCTTGTCCATAAACCTAGTATGTTTGAGACGCTAAGTCAGTAACAGATGCTAAAGCACATCTGTAGTTATTACATCAGAAAAACAGAACAAACAAGACTGCATCAGTACCTGAAATACTAACAGTTGAGTAGTGATGTGACAGCCTAGTAGCACGCTCACAGCTGATTTCTTCTTGTTCCTTATTATAAGTCTGGTGAGTCTAAACCCCATGACCCCAAGAACCAATGGACCAAATCTAATAGAAACCTGGCTTTTGAAATAAGTATAGCGAACTAGATCCAAAATCCTAGTACTCCTGACATCACAGCAGCTCGTTAAAAGGTCGGCATCTTTACGCTTAAGAAGGCCAGTCCTTCAAAATTACTGTGATGGGCTAGAAATACAGACAGAGCCTTCATGGAAGCCTGCACTTTCATGCAGAAAAGGGTAAGCTCAAGTTCTGTATGTGCTTGCCTCTCAATACATGCTCAGGAAACCAAAGGGACAATAATCTGCTCTGAAAAATCTGTGTCCTGGCATCAACAAAGTAGTGTTCTGAGACCTCACAGCTGCCAGGCTCTCCACACAGACCCAGCCAGCTCTTGAGCTTAACAGACTTTGCAGAGACCTACATCTAGCCTTGGAAACAAGGCCTTCTAAAACAAGGGTACTGAACCAGTAAACACTGTAATTTTTGCCTGGACGTCAGATTGCTGGGTTTTACCCGATGAACCACCTACTGGGACAAAACACTGAACAGAGTGTCAGTGTCACACTAGCCTTCTGAAACACAAGAACGACTCTCTTTAGTCTCCTGTACCACATACTACCAAGTGTGGAGCCCTTACATTAGTTGTGAATCATTATCAGCCCATTCTTCAGCTCAGGGTGTCAGAAAGAAATTCATCACTTGGTGTCAGGGCTCAAACTCTGGAAGAATAAGACACTGTGCCCATCAAAAAAGGCGTGCCTTCACATCGGCCCATAACACCAGAGGAACCTACACCAGAAGAACATCAGAGAATTTTGTACCGTGACATCAGACCAGCAAGACAGCAGTGCTGAGCCAGAAACTCCAAAGGCACACAGATATTAAAACAGCAGGGTCAGATTTATTTATCCACAAGCCACACACAAGTGTGTGCTTCGACCTCAGCCAGCAAGATGAAATGCCAAGCTATGAGCTCATGTGGTGTGGGCTTGGGATCTTCCCCACAGAGCAGTAGCTGAGCACAGCTTCAATCAAAGGGACCACCTGGGGAGGAAGGTACATCTCAGCATGGATAAATACGGCTCTCAGTCATCCCACAAAAGCCAAAAATAATGAGCAAATGTTCCACAAAATCCAGCCAGTCCCAGCCAAGTTTAAAAAAACCAAAAACACAGTAGTTGTTTTATTTTTTCTCACGGTGTAAAGCAGCCATTCATACGCTACAGCTGGCCTTTTAAACTGGATTTAGTCTTGCATAACCCATATAGCACAAAGGAAGCAGAACAATGACAGGGGCTCTGATCTAGACATTTTACAGGTTCCTGCAGCCTTCAACATGGATGAAGTATCACCAGGTGCTCACACACTAAGTTATTCAGCAAGCTGCACAAACAGGTGACTACACCCAGAGGCATGGTGTTAAACAAATATTTAAGCATTTCTGACAATTCCTCTCCCTGTCTCGATCCCACCACATTCCCTCCTGACCTACGTATTCATCGGACCCTTCCTGTTTGCTCATCACTATAGCAACTCCGTAAGTAGACAGACGGCAACATTTTCCCTTCTCTCCCATGGCAGAGATAGTGATCTATATATATATAGAACGCAACTATACCAAATGTTAAACTATAATACCTGGTATTTGTCCTTGTGCTCCCTACATTCAGTGCACTTTCAAAAGTAGTTACTGTATTGCCATTCCCAGCAATGAAAATCATGAGGTAGGCGCTTAAACAACGCATACACACTTAAAAAGACTAGTTTAAAAATCCTATAAAAATTAATTCAAAAGCCACCTCATTTTCCTTTCCGGTGAGATGTATTTTATATTTATGAGCAGAAGGCATCACATCTAAACTCTTTCATATTACAGGCAGCTAACTTTCACTGGTAACCTCAGCTCTGAAGACAAAAGCTTGTGTTTCATTGCTGTTCAGCGTCTAGAAAGGGCGCCAGGTTTGGATGAAGACACCAAAGGGACAACCTACTGTCCTGGTTGTTGTTGATATCTTGATATCAACTATTGTTGATAGTGCCTACTGGCACTATCACCAGCAGCAAGGCTGGTACAAGACAGTGCAAGGCCACACTGCCTTCAGTGTCCATTAGCATGGGCAAACAGAAAGGGACTGGTGTGGTGACTCTGCACAGCAGCAGCTACAGGGACAGCACAGTGCTCTCTCTCCTCCTGCAGCCTCCTAGAGCTACTGATTCTTAATTAAACCATTAGGTTTCCTTATACCTTCCGTAACTTGTAGTTTATATTAATTTATACAGATTTCTCCTTTATTTTTTGTGTCAGATCTTTCAAAACGTGTTTGCAAGTGTAAAGGCTAGACCATTACATCTTGTATGTTAATGCTGGACCACTCCCCTGAAAGTCAAAAAGCAGATTAGCTGCAAAACTGGGGAAAAAAGCACAATTTAGGAGACTTCCTACCCCAGACAGACAATGTGAAACTTTAGGATTACTGATTTTATTTCCTTAGTCTGACAAGACCACTGTGGCATGACTGACTTTCCTCTGAAATGCAGCGGCAGTTTCCTTTCAGACCTTGATTAATGCTATTCTGCACATAGAGGGGAGAAGGATTACCACCATATTTGCCACAGTGTCTTTGAATTCTAGAATAATTTTATTAACATGCAGAGACTGATGAAAGGGTAGCAATTGCCATTTTGTTAAAATAAGCTTAAGGATAAGTAATCTACCTTACCTCAAAGGAATATGCTTTTCCAAGCCCATCTCCTGCTCCTGTGACCACTGGAGAAGTAAAAAGAGTAAGGATTACATTTGGAGCTCTGCTTTAGTTTGCTCTTTCTTGAATTCTTTAATCTTTATCAACTGTGTTTCTTGAACATTGCAACCTAAATGCTTCTGCTGGAACCACAGAATCTTTTTAAAAATTTATTTCCTTGCAACCTTTTCATCTTTTTATTACTTCATTTAGTACTCTCTGTCTTCAAAGCCAATTTCTCCTCACAGTAACCTATCTGATGCAGTAGGTAATTATTACTCTAATTTTCAACAACAAGCAACAAGTCAATTGCCTAAGAGGGGGTAGAACTTTCTCTCATATACGTATCTTTACAAGTTCTGCTTTGCAAGTTTTTCACTGCAGATGGCAGAATGGTAGGAGAAAAGGACTAAATCAGCTTGGTGACTGAAGTTGATATAACACTTTCTCACTCAAGAAATCTGTCTGCAAGGAAAACATCACAGCAAACTTACTACCATCTATAAAAGGCACTTCCTTTAGAGTGGTTCTACTCAGTTTACCTTTGGATTTAGTGTTACTGGGACAGTAAAAAAGCTTGGGCATTTGTAAAGCACTCTGAACTTTAAATGTTATGCAAACAAATACCAAAGAGGAACTACAGAAGCAAAATCCTAATCACCTCAGAAATAAAGAAGAAATAAAGTAAGAAAGCTCCAAAGCGTTGGCAACCCTGGTAAGTTTTCAGAGCGAAATGGAAAATTAGTCAATATCAAAAATCTGTGGGTTCTAAGTTGCAAGAGATACCATGGAAGCAAGGTCATTTTGAATGGCTAGATTTCTTCTGGTTGCCAACAGAAGAGCAACTACTCCCTCATTTCACAGAGAAAGAGACACCTCAGTGAAGCGGCAGTGGATCTTTAGCTTTCTAGCAGACCTGCATGTGAAAAGCAAAGAGTCTATTGGAAACAAGCTTCCACCTGCCAACTTTAATTTTCATGATTCTCAGGATCTCATGTGCCACATGATACAGCAAATCACCCAAGCCTTATGAATTAATTTTACTAAGCCCAGAGGCGTTTGTGTTTATAAAAAGGACTGAGCATAAAAGGTCTACTAAAGGAAAGAAGTCTCCTAACCTTCAGTGTAAACGAGGATTTTACACAGAAGGTGCCACATGCTTCTCCTTCCCTCATGCACAGAACGGAAGTCCTTGCCTCCTATCAAAAGGAGACCTATGTGTTGCTTCAGAAGCTGATATTCAGGCAGGTCTTCCACACAGGGGTGGATTTCATTTATTATTAATCCACTATGAGATGTGCTTATTAAACAAATATTCAATCCAGTCACATCAAGTCTCTAATGTGGGGGAAAGGAATGAAGCACAAGTGTACTGTTCCAGTCACTTCTTAACAAGATGCCACCATCAGTGACATCTGTAGCCCAGGAACTCAGAAACTGTAGTACCTGTTCATTCTTGCTTCATACTGATAATCTAACAAAGTTAAGAAAAACATCAGTGATCCGTAGGAAGAAGGTGGTGTTTATTAAACATTTCCGTTATTTTATGGGAATGCATAATATCTTTTTAAAAGTACTGACAAGCTGCAGACTTTGAAGTTTTTAGGCTAGAGTAGATTTGGCTCATTAACCTTAAGGATAGGTCACCAATTCAGAAAAAACACACTGGAGCAACTTTGAAAAGTGGAGACCATATACTAGACATAAACTAGTTACTTCACATATCAGGAAACTAAGGATATAGGCAATCCTACTAAAACTAAAGCATTTGCAGTAGAGAAGAAACATCAGAAGTAGGAATGGGGAGAGAATTCACATCTACACACCAAGTGTGTGAGCTGTTACTAGTTTCACTATACTTCTATTCTCTGCAAGTATGCATAACCTTCAGGCTCATAAACCCGAAGTTACAAGGAGAAGACAAAAAGAAATTAAACAAACCACACCTAGTGGAAATTGTGTTTTGTTCTGAAGGGACAGGGTGAGGCAATGCAAGGAAAATCGCTCCTGATTAGTAATGTAACAATCCACCACTCGGTTACAAGAAGAAGAAGAGGGGGAAGAAGTTTCCTTTACCTGCCCATTCTCCCAGCGACCGAAAGAAAGTCTGAGGCAAAGCACTCCAGGTATGTGGGAAAATATATTTCATAAATCTGATGCATTTTACCAGAGTACAGAAACAGATCAGACCCCCAGTAAGAGTGAGCAGCTGATGCTGGAACGCTTCCATGGCGAGCGAAGGCAGTGAGCTACTATGAATCAGTTGAATCAGTCGCTCTCTTCCTGGGAAATGCCTCTCTCCAGCATGCTGCTGGTCTCTGAGCACGGGCAGAGAAGTGAGAAATCTAATCAAATCACGTGATTTTCTTTTTCCAAGGAATGTCCAGCATTTAGATTAGAATTACATCTCTACGTTACACCCAGATTTGTTACTACTGAAAAAAATCCAAACTAAACAATGATTTCTTGTGCTTGCTTTAGAGGAAAGGTTTCAATCCTTTCCTGGAAATTAGCCAGGAACAAAATAAAAAAAAATTTATTGTCATTGTTTAAGATTCATAGAGACTAAAGACGGGTCTAAACCTCGATAAGAATACTCCAAACCTTGGGGATAACACACATCAGCACTACTTCTTGCAGCCAAGAGTTAAACTCTAGCCCAGACATTTCCAGAGCAAGTTCACACTGAAACCAGAAAAATAGATTTATCTACCAATTCGAAGACAAAATAATAAAAGGTTACTGAAGTCACCTAATCCCTTCTATACAGAGAAAGCAGTATTATATAACTTTTCACATGAGCTTTCTGAAAAGAGCGTAATATCATTACGCCCATTTTACAAACGGTGCAATTATGGCATGAACAAGTACAGTAATCTATTAACAAGGGACTAGGACTTTCAGCTTTTCTGAACAAAGTATGTTTGAACCAATATTAAAGTTGAGGATGTGACCTTGGGAAAAAATGCTTACAAGAACAGTATCTCACTGCCAAGACAGAGATTAAATCAATGAAATTTGGACTTCAAGCAATTAAAAAATTTTTAAAAAGTTAACATATGGAATTTCTCAGGGAAGGCACAGAAACTACCTTTACTCTTCTTTGTAGTGCCAATTTGAAACATAATCCATTTTTCAAAGGTCAGTTTAAACTGGAGAAGAGAAACACTGCCACTTACAAGTGCACTTAGGAGAAGGCAAAATAAAACTTCTCTATACACTTTAATGATATCCTTCCACATTTAATACAAGCCACCTCTAAACCTCTGACACCCAAAAATCTGCAAATGAAAAGCAGCAATATATGTCAAGTGTCACATTACCGACAGCTTCAGCCAGAAAACCACAATATGCAGATGCATTACAGAGTAAATATGTCTGAATCACAAGAAATGTAACACTAACTTATCTGTAACAAGAAGACATAAGAATCATCACCGTCTTAACAACAACCCAGTTTCTCACAGATAAGCTCTCTTAAAATTTCACTTCGTTTTACCCTGTAAGTAAGGCCAGTCAAATAAAAGGTCTGCATACTACATTTCCAAAAATATTTACAATCACAAATTCCCCAAATAATCACTCACTGTTCAAGGAATATGTTAAATTTGAACAAGTTGCACTGTATTTTTCATATGCAACAAGGATGCTGAATACCTCTTTTATGTGAAAAAAAAAAAAAATTTCTATTTCATGTTGGAGCCAAAACACAAACTTCCGTAGCTGCCATTCTTCTCTTTTGTGCTTCCAGCTCTGCCCATGCTCCCTTGCTATTTTCTTTTCCAGAGGCTGCTAACAAGTCTGAGATACGTTTACAGTACTTCATGGGTTTAATATTTGTAAATCAGATCAAGAGGAAAAATAATAAATTCTTATGAATGTGAAGAATTGGTCATCCAGCCTACTCTAAGATTTTTTCCTGAGGTATTGCTTCTCTGACTTTCACAGGAATCACTGCAAGCACTTTACACATTGCATAGGTAGAAAGCTCCTTTGGATGACCACTGTACTTCTTCCCTCTTAATCTTGCCCCATTACAGCTAGTCCACTGCTAAAAGCATTCCCTATAAAATTAAGTGTATGAAAAGGTCAATGTACACTACAATATTCCCTTCCAGTCCAGTTACTGATTTTCTTTGTATGTTCCCCTGTAAATACACCTTGCCACCTGTAGAACTTAAAAAGTTTTAAAAATATTGGACTGACTTCTGAAAATCAAGTTTTGTAGCCATCAGCATGTAACCACACAACACTTCTGTGAGGGCGTGTGACTTTCAGAAGTCAATCCAGCATTTCTTAACTAGCCCACCTATTAACTCTTTTAAATACGTATTCTTAAGACTAATGTTTTCTCTAACTATTTTTACTGTTTTTCCAAAAGAAAATTCACACAGCAAATAAGTAATTCAGTTTTACAACTGTTTTAATATTTCATTAAACTAGTACGTAATCTGTAGAAAAGTAAGATTAGGACTATCTACAGATGTATCCTAAGAGAAATCAGTATTAAATTACTACCTTGTTAACTGAAAGCCACAATTACTGAGGTTCTGAATTAAATAGCCATTTCTGCAATTGCCTAAATTCTAACATGATAGTTGTGCCTCGCTGAGACCATATGCCCAGAGTTTCAACCAGAAAATTTAATGGAATCAACATTGTCTCTGCAGATACAGAGGCAAATAGTAAGTGACTGAAGCTTACTTGCTTTGTGAAGGGATCAAGCACTTGCAAGTTCTTCTAGATAGCACCTACTTTTTGTTATTCCTAAATTTATTTCTTAAATGATTCTGAGTAATACTATCATAAAGACTGTGAGAATCAGGTCTGTATTTTAGGTGAGAAGTCTAAGTCTGAAGCACTTCAAAAACATGACATGAACAATGAATTAAATAAAAACAGTTCCACTATGGTACAGAATGAACTAATGAAACTGCTTCAAGTACACTGTAGCAGCTGATCATATAGCAAGCAAATATTTGTGCTATGCATGTGTGCTTGAAAGCATTTTACATGTCCATCCACACAAAAAACAAAAAGCTTGTTAGAACTGTAATCCATATCTTCTTTATTTATAAAAGGTACAGCAAAATATTCATTAATTAAATGTACACAGTAGCTGTTCCTTTGTGGGAACTACATCTTATTGAGCAGATGCCATTGTGTCCATCAGTATTGCAATCAAACAGCTCTCATAATTCTTTCACAATTAATAAAAACCTTCCAATGCCTTGTCCCACTGCAGAGAGTTGATGTTCAATAATTAGGATTCTGGAGGTAGAGATGATCTGGAGAAAGAGGAGTCCTATAAAAGAATACACTCAAAAATACTGAAGGCTTTTTAAGTATGAAGGAAATTTTAAAAATGGAAGAAGTCTCTAAAATATGTGCAGCAACCCCTTCCCTCCCCGGCTCTTCAACAGGTAGAAAATGAAAGTCACATGTCTTAGCTAGCTGTGAGAAACTGGATAGTTCAGACTTCTGTTTCCACTTCAATTATGCCCTTAAATTCCACTTTTAGGATCCGCAGTCACTGCTTCTCTTGCCATTCAAATCGATGCAGGCAGTGGGCAGCCCAGTCATTCCCTGAAGCTTCTGGTGTGAGCTACTCAGATGTTTCTTCGATCTAATCCCATCTGGTCATTCACATGTTACACACAGAATAATGTTTTTCAGATTTAGTTGTATTTTAATTCAAAGGAGAACAAACAAGTCACCAGACCACCCTGGTCCCAGGTCAAGGTCTCCCAAAGCATTCTTTTGATTTGATTATTTTAAAAATTCTTGGCTCATGCTTGCAGGGAATTGAGAACTTCAATTTAATTACTCTGCTGTCTTCCAGCACTGCAATGTTTCTGCCGTGTTTGCAAAGATTAATGCTATATCCTCAGAGACACAGGTAAGCATTATCAACTGTATTTCCAGAGAAAGAAAGAAAGGTACAGAGCAGTGCCATTACTGACCCAGATGATAACCCAGACCACCACATTCTGGACCTTTTTTTTTTAACCACTGGACCAGCCTTTCCCACTGTAGCAACCACCTGGGCTTGTTACAATTCCTGGCTCTGAATTTCAAGGATAACCTAGTATCAAATAAGCTGTCTTTGCATATATAAGACACAAAAGGACACTGATCCTTTCTCCTTATTTAAACACAAATTAGTCTTCCATATATCAATCAGTTTCCCCTCTCGTAGTTTGTACACAGTAGCATCACTTCTCTGCAGCATTTAAAGGTAGTTATAGACAAAACATCAGAGGGGACTGTGTTATAAAAAGATGAATGTACCTAAACAAAAACAGATTTACCTTTGTTGTCTCTTGTAACCACCTGTTTGGTACTGGCTCACACACATAAAATACTTTAAAATATTAAAAAATCGGTTCTCAATTGCCTTCTCTCCTTGATCCTGCAGCAAAGTTACGAAGTTCACTTATAGCAAGAGTGACAATTGCAGCAGAACACCATGACCTTATCAAGGATGAGGAAAAGACTAAGACAGAATATCTACATAATGTATACCGAACACACTAGGCCGTATCCTGAATTCTTTAGTCAACACTTACACAGGGAACAATCTGGGGGAATGTCTCCTCTTTGCCCTATATGTTCTACATCACTTACACCAGAGCACATGTGTATGTGAAATCATTCTGAATCACTAGCATCTTTCATCTCTTCACTGATATCAGAGACTGCATATGGCATAAGGCAATGGTGAATCAAGCCTCATGATCTTTACAGGGAGTTTTGCCTCAGAGACTACTGGCAGTACTCACAGATCTCCTGGAGTACAAATAGCACCGAAGTACAGGAAAATGAAGAAATTTACAACTTGAGCTTTGCTCATGGCACTCCTTCCTATAAATTAGCTACAAATTAGTGGTGTAGAAACAGCCAAAATTAAACTTGTCCACACGTAAAAAACATGGTGTGCAAGAATATTTCTGCACCAATGAACTGTGTGCACATCTGTGGCGACTGAGGTAGTTTTTTTTTTCCTTGTTCCAAATATGTTCCAGCATATACTTATTTGTTCTCCACGATGCTGAACAAAGCTGTATCTTCAGTCTCTTTCAAGGCCAGCATTTTGGCTAACTCTTTGACTCAGGAAGTGCATTCTCTTCATCCCCAGGTTGTGCAGTCTTGCTGTTTCCTCTTAAGGTTAAAAAAGAGTATCTCAGTCCTCCTGCCATACTAAAGAAAAGAGAATGAACAGAGGTCTTGGAGATATCTGCTATTGTATATACCATTTTATAGGTATGTACCTTTCCTTTCAAAGGATTCAAGAATGCCAGCTACATACACTAGAAGTGCCTCAGAGCTACGTAAGCCATCTGAGAAACTAGTCCTGAGGAGACAAAGGTCCATTATCAGTTGCTCCAACAGATTCATACAAACAGATGTAACACTTCATCCACGCACAAAATGTAACTACACACAAGTTATAACTCATATTCAATGGGTACAACTCATTCAGTCAGTGTCCTCACTTCCCACACCACTTGGCTTTTACTTGGAAGCCTCGCAGCTCAGAATTGCTGCTCATAAAAGAGTGAACTCAATCCCACATAGTAAAACTGCAGGCATGTTTCTATAGTTAAGATCTTACCCCAGTAAGATTCAGGATCTGAAAACAGACATGAAAAGACATAACTAACTGTAATGAACTTTACATCCTCAGGCCAGTAGTTTCAAAACTGCCTCATCTAAGTGGGCGAAATTAAACAAAACATAAAACTACACCTCACTGAGAAATTTTCAGCTTTAACAAATAAAGGCTATTCAAGTTCCACTCACCAAATATTTAGCCCTATAAAGTTTAAAATGGAGAATATGTAATCTCCACCAATCAACATTCCGATGTAAGCGATGGATATATTCTGAAAGGAAACAAAAGCCATGCATTTGTTGAAGTCAGTTTTTATCTCAAAGAATATAAATTGTATAAATTAATTTACTTCTCTACAGAAATAGCTATACTCTGTTGCTGACCACTCTAAAATGAGTGTTTAAATTAGTTTTACGGGATGTCTACCTTATGGGTAATGTAACAGCAAAAAAAAAAAAATACAATCAGTATGTTTTCTAAATGCACACAATGCACTAAGAGTGACTTTCTGGAGAAAAAAAGGGAAGAAAATAAAAAAAGAAAATCAGCTACTTGATATCAGGCAAAATGGAGCTATGGCCACCTTCTGAAAATTTACTTCTCTAAGCTTTGGAAAGCTCCTTTCAAATCCCATTTCGTAAAAGCAGGTTTTGGGTTCTCAAACACAAAATGTATGCTTTAATGTTACAATAAAGGCTCTTTATTACTGCTTTAAAAAGGTTACCCCCTTACTTTGCCAAGTAAATGTGCATTTGGCTCAAGCTCAAGGCAGGCACAGTTTAAAGTCACAGATTCTACCTCTCATCCCGCTCCCATCAAGTTTTGGGAAAACTGTCCCACATAGACAGAAGGAAAGCTACAGACCTGTGTGATCATTTTACCAACACTTTGTTGGTTTCACATGTTTTAGCAGCTAGCCTGGACAATGACATTTTCTACCAGTTTCTACTGGGGTCTACTGTATCATAAAGTGCTTCTCAACTTGAAAGCTGTTGAAAATGTCTCAAAGACTGTTATGGCTCACAAAATAGCAACAGTGTTGTTCTGTATTAACAGTTCAATGCAGGCATGTAAAATCTGTAAGAACGCTTTCAGGGCCACAGAATGAAAAGTACTAGATTAATCTTGCGAGCTTTCAGAAAAAATAACCACAGAAAGAGAAGTACCGTCTTCCTTTTATAGATCTTGCTATCCTGGAGGTACTTTTTTCCTTAGTCACCCATGCAACGGAGTACCTTGAGGACTTTAATTCCTGTACCTAAGCTAGTTTGGATTCTGATAGTTGTCTGGCCCGCAATTGCACAAGTTTCATCTTTTGCTAAAACTCTTCCAGCTTACAGCTCCGTGCTCCTCACCAAACTGGCCCACAAAAAGGTGCTTGGGCAGTCAGTGATGTTCACAGCTCAGACATGCTGGCCTCATCAACACAAAGGAAGTTGCACTGGTTTTAAATGAAACTGGGTTAGGGAAAACAAACTGTAAGAACACCAAGTTGAGTCTTTAAGACATGCATGTTTTGGCGTTGACCAAACTGACCAGAATTTATAGAAACCAAAATGAACCTGTCCATTCAGATAGAATACAAGTTCTCACACAGAAGCCAAAGCAGTCAACCATAAAGCAATACAGCTTAGCACTACAGCTTAGCCATTATTCTGTACCTGTGAATGCCCTATGTATTAGCTGCAACAGAAATTGGTTCAGCCCAAAGTGGAAGTGGGTTAGCCTGTATCAGTTTGCAATGGATTTGCACAGGCCACCTTGACTAACTCACAATAACCTGATAAAGAACAGAGGCAGGTGACAGTACCTGATGAAATGTGATTAAATAAACATCTTTTAATTAAAGTGGTTAAAGTTTCTCTTATAGGAAAAATAAAAATAAATCAATACTCGCATTACTTTCTAGAGTATACCTGAGGTCCAATGGAAGAAAACAAGGTCACTGTGTGATATGACCTTTTTGGCACAAGCTGTGTCTCAGTATTAGCCCTGTTTGAGTTTCCAGCTAAAGCATAATCAGGATCACCGATGAGTCAATGCTCTTCCCTGTCTATTTGAGCATTCTCATCTCGCTCTTCTGCTCCATAACTCACCTTGATGGCACCAACTACTGTTGTTGTGAGCGCAGAATTGTAATGACTGCATAGGACAGTGGAATACATCAAGAGAAACCTAAATTAAAGTAAAGCAGAAAATTTTGTAAGTTCCTCCCAGGGAGCTAAGAAGTTTAGCAACACTTTGAAATGTTCAACATTTTTGGATCAATATTTTCTTGGGATCTTCAATTCCACCTGTTCCAAACCCTAAAAAATGATTCTGTGGATCTGTATTTTAAGTTAATGATGTGCACATATATTTGAGCGTACTCAAAATACACATTAAATTGTGCTGCTTGAGCTGTAGCAGTCATCCTTATTCTCTGTGCTTCTTAAATGTCAGTAGCTGAAGTTAGTTTGACCCCTGGGTTGGTGAAAAGAACAGAACAGGATCCAACTCATTTTTCTATTCTTCCTTTGATTCTGCAGTTCCAACAGGAACAAAGCATTGTTTCATTACTTTTGAGTCTCTCATACTTTTCGGGTACTTTAAAGAACAAATGCACTGACAGTTCCTCTACTAAAGGGCTTACATTCCATTGACTGCAAAGAAGAAGTCAGATAATCAGAAGAGATGGCCAACAGAGAGACACCAAGTACCGAAAGTAAAAAGCTAAGTGTCATGTTGTTGACGACTGTACTGTGAGACCAACACAGCTAGTACTGGAACAGTTATTTACACTATTAGAAATAATTAAAAGACAAAACCGAAACATGGGTGAAAACTATAGTTTCTTTGAATTTTAACACACCTTATTAGTAAGCCTTACATTTGAGATTTGCAAATTGAAACATTGTCATTAAAACATCGTACTTGATTACCCTGTGTCCTTACCCCAACAAGCAGGAAAGAATAAACTGAAAGACAAATAAAAAATTTGTCCACTGCTGGAAATGTGTTGCCTATTAAAAAAAAAAAAAAAAAAAAAGTGAGAACTATGTGCTATGCAATCAACTGTACACACATATAAAATGTAGTTAATATGAAAATGTGCAAAATCACAAAATATATTTGATTCATCTAATTACAAAACATTTATACTACTACAGGAAACACTTTGATGCATTTAACTCCAGATGCAACAAGATGACAGCACCCACGATACCTAGACACATTTTTTTAACATGTATAGCAGTCCAGATATAAAACTGCACACTGCAAACAATGAATGTAAATACAATACAGAGAATTTGTTTTTATATTTATTGATACAGATACCAACACTGTGGTTAATATTACATAATAATAGAGTTGATATGAGACTGAGAGAAAAAGAAAATAAATAACCTCCTTGAAATATATTTCATACCATAGATTCATTCATGAACAGCTTTCAAGGTCCAAGCCTGCATTTTTGAGCTCAAAATTAGACTAAATAAGCATTACTAAGGTCTCTCATCAATGAAGATCAATGAAAAGGCTAAATCATCACTTTAAAGTCTGCTCCTTAGTGACATGCAGCAAACAAACACACAGTGCCACACAACAGTCATTAAGAAACATGCCACAGATTTTTTTCTCTCTCTAGTAACTCCCGGATATGTCAAATTTTAATCTGATTAGTTTAAAGCCACCTGTATGAGCACAAAACCGGAGAAGATCATGGAGTGGTTTGTCTTG
>NW_010551384.1:1144-1356 GCF_000687285.1 Phaethon lepturus | reverse complement strand
GGACAAGCTGACACAGAGAGGCATTAAAACTCGGTGCATCTGATGTAATTTGGGTTGCGATAACTTGCTGATCATCGAATCGAAGGAGGGACCATTTAAATGGCCGATGGGGATGGTACTGTGATGTTACCTGTCTTACGGTGACAAGCCCTAAAATTAAGATTACACAAAGGCATTGTAGCCACCCCCCTTGGGGGTTAGGTCGCCGTTGC
>NW_010551384.1:333-559 GCF_000687285.1 Phaethon lepturus | reverse complement strand
GAAGGATTTCTCCCCCTCGCGGTTCCTCTTTAATTTGGATAGAAATATTTTGGCTCTTGACTTTGTTTATCTCCGTTTCGTCCTCCTCTAAGTTTGAATCAGTTGTGAGCCACTGAACTCAGCTAGTCCCTGATCCAGAGTCGGAACTCGACTGGTTACTTCCGGTTTCCAGTACTTTTTGTTGGGCTCCGGCCCCGCCCGCTTCCCTTGCCGGCGGGGCGTGGCC
>NW_010551384.1:0-258 GCF_000687285.1 Phaethon lepturus | reverse complement strand
GGGGTGCAAAGTCTCCTTGGCTGCCCCGACTCCCAATTTCGGGGTGACCAACAAACAGTTCTTTGCCGCCCTCCAGGTCTCCTGTTCTTGTATGGCCTTCTGCAGGGCCTGTATGACCTTCCCGCATGACTTAAGGTTTTTCCCACAACCCGAGGACATCGTCTCTTCGGCTAATGCTTTACTGCATTTATCCCACACTTCGGGGTGGAGAATATCCACTGGCTGGACAATGACCCCAATTTGCAAAAGTCTCGCAAC
>NW_010551383.1:4617-16900 GCF_000687285.1 Phaethon lepturus | reverse complement strand
TCCCCTTTCTGGGGAGTGGAGGGGTGTCTCCGCCGTGCCGGCGCCCCTCAGCCGCCTCCCGCTGCCGGGCAGGGCCCTCAGCGGGGACTCCCTTCCCCTCGTACGGGGCTGGGCTCCTGCTGTGTGTCGCGGTCTCCTCTCGGCCTGTCGTCCCTGGGGCGGAGGGTCTCCCTTTCCCCGGGGGTCTCCGCCGCTGGGGCGGCTGCTGCTGCCCACCGCCCTCCACTGAGTACCCTCCTCCTGCCCTTCTTCCCCGTTGGGAGCTTGGAGCAGGACAGACCTGCCGTGCCCCAGCCGTACGCCCCGGGCAGGCCGTGTGCCTTCGGGAATGGTGTGTCTCCATGTGCCCTTTTCTCCCCTTGGGTCCAGTTTTTGTTCATGTTCTCTGACTTTAAACTGTTGCATAATTAAAATGCTAAAACTGGGGATAGCTTCTTTCAAATTGACTGCCTGGAGAGAGTGGACACACGTTCGCTTTGCCTGGGAGCTATGAACCGGCACCAGCTGTGCTCCGGAGGCAGGTGAGGTGTGCTTGCTGGGCTGCGGTGTCTCCTTCATGTACAGCTCCGGGACTGCAGTGGCCTTGCCAGATTGCATCTGGCCGTGCCTCTAGACAGCATGTACGTCTTCTTGAACCTTTCCAGGTACTACCTCCGGCCAGCAATGAGCTGGGAGCTGGCTGTCTTAGTACTACTGGTGTTTCTTGGTCCTTAGTTCATCCCTTCTTCACCTTTGACAAATCAGTGTGAGATCTAGTCTACATTTAGCCAAACCACAAGTTTTGTAACTCCAGTCTTTGAGGACTAAGATGAATCTAAATTGCAGAAGTTGTGCTCGGGAGGTGTTTTGGGAACAAGTCTTTCCTACCTGTTTGTGGCTAGAGAGGGCCCATTCATCATCCGATAGACTAGTTCTGCTGTGCCTCAGGAGTGGGAGGTGTCAGAGGGAGCTGTAATTAAGGTGATACTGAATATATGGTGTGCTCTTGCTACTATCTTTCCTTTGACCCAGCGGTTATCGTAGAATCGTAGAACAGTTTGGGTTGGAAGGAACCTTTAAGGTTATCTCATCCAATGCCCCTGCAATGAGCATTTTCAACTAGATCAGGTTGCTCAGAGTGCCGTCCAGCCTGACCTTGAATGTTTCCAGGGCTGGGGCATCTAGCACCCCTCTGGGCAACCTGTGCCAGGGTTTCACCACCCTCATGGTGAAAAATTTCTTCCTTACCTAGTCTAAGTCTTCCCTCTTTTTGTTTAAAACCATTATCCCTTGTGCTATTGCAGCAGGCCCTGCTAAATGTCTGTCCCCATCTTTCTTCTAAGCCCCCTTTAAGTACTGGAAGGCTGCAATAAGGTCTTCCTGGAGCCTTCTGTTCTCCAGGCTGAACAACCCCAACTCTCCCAGCCTGTCCTCACAGGAGAGGTGTTCCATGATCCCTCTGATCATTTCTGTGGCCTCCCCTGGACCCGCTCCAACAAGTCCATGTCTTTCCTGTGCTTTCCTGTTACAGACGGCTTTGAGGAGATACTGGTCCATGAGTAACTATTCAGCCAATAACTTTACTTGTCAGCCTATGCCTCAGTGTCATGGATTGCATCAATTTATTGCAATAATAGACCTTTCCTCTGCAGAGAATTTGCAGCACTGATTTTGTTTATTTAATGCTTGGAAAGTTACCTTTAAAACTTCTAAAACTGAACCATCTTAAAACAAACCCAAAACCAAGCCAAACAAACAAAACTCCAAACCCCTAGATAAACAGAGGAAGCACTTTCCAGTGATGCAGTGTCACAACACCTTCTCCTGAGAAAGTGTTTCATATTTTGAAATACGTCTTTATTGAACTGTCATAAAACTTTTAGAAGTCTCTTGTCGTGTTTCTGTTTATACCTTGTCTTACCAGAAATCAGCTCTCTCCCCTCAGTGGCGAATACTGGAGTCCTAAGCTGGAAACTTTGAGAGTAGAATAGAGGCCGGGTTCCATCTTGCATGTAATTTTGCCTGTGCATTAGATATGCCTTGGTAGTTTCCCAGCTTCCTTCTGTGTATTTGCTGAAGATACTTTAAATATCTGCTCTCTACAGAACTGTTGGTATTACAGGAATATTACTTGGCAGTTTTGAAGAGTTTTTGAAGGAGAGAAATGGGAGCTTTAGGTGGATCCTTTAAAAAGGCCACAGTATAAACTACAAAATCCAGAGAATGCATTAAATGCAATGTCTGTCTCTTGAAGGAGACCTCCTTTGCTCTCAGTTTGTGGAGTGATTCCAGTGTTGCACTAGGAATAGATGTTGCTGACGAACAGTTGTACAAAATAAATCAGGACAGAAAATGGCTTATTGTGTCCTTTCAGAGAAATAATAATTTAAGTAGAAATTCTAAAATCTATTTAGTGCTTTCATGGGAAAGTGGTGGAATTTTTGTATGGGGATGTGTATATCAGTTTGTTTCAGGAAGGGTTCGGATAGTCCACAGATGATGTGACTTCACATTTCCAAGCCTCCAAATGATCTTAACTCATATGAGACAACATGGTGTCTCTGCTGGTGGGAATTCTGCTTGGCTTCACCACAGGGCACTGACATGTGTAAGACTTTTCAGCAATGAGATTATTGAATTTGAAATAAGTTATTTTGCAGAATTCAAGAAGAAATAGAGCCTGAACCAAAGCAGCCAGTTGAAGTAGCTTGACTCATTGATGCTCAATCTCTGGAATTTTCCTGTGTGTGGGCTGTGAAAACCTTTTTATTGTTAGCATGAATGTACTTTGGGTTACAAACTTCAAACAATTCATTCAAATTATTCACGAAAGGGCTTTCAGATGAAAAACTTGGAAAAGAATAGCAGAAAGGAAGAGGTATATGCAGACATGTGCTGTGAAACATTATGTATATAAAATACACTTTTCTACTTACATCTCTGATACTGAATGAGGTGCTTTGTCCAGGCATTAATCCCTCTTCTTCTTGTGTAAGGGGATTTAAGAAGTTTGTGAAAAGACTCTTCTTGTTGTTGTTGTTTTTGTGTGTAAGGAGCCTGGTTTAATTTACTATTGTTTGCAGCCATAAGCCTCAGCCCTGTAAAATGCTGGAATTTCTCAAAAAAGAAGCAACAAGTGTATAGAAAATAGGTACAAACCTTCAGCAAGAAACATATCGTCCATTGCAGGACAGGATAACATTCCTTTTCTCTATTGGATGGATGACTTGAACTTTCTTTGGCATAAACGGTTCAATCTTTACTCATAAATTTTGCAGAAAATGGTAATAATTTCCTGTTATCTTTCCATTAATATTTGCAAATGACTTGTAGTGCGTCAAAATTGAAATAGGACATCTTAATTTTCTTTGCATGAGGTTTTCCTCGTGATTGGTTTACAGATTGCTATCAGTCTTTTTGTGGAGAAGGGCCTGCTATTTTTAGTTTCTTAGGACTACCAGGCCTTTTTGGTGTTGCTATTTTAAGTAGCTTTAAACTTCATAACCAGTTTTATTAACTGGCATTTAGCTGTGGGACATCAGAACACTAGTAGGTGGGTGTGCAAAACAAAGATGTATTAAACTACATCTCTTCAGTGTGTGTGTGCAGGCACTGAGGAATACTTCTCTTTTGGATGTGCCTTATTGAAGTCACTCCATTTTTCTTTTAGTAAAGAAAAATTCGGCAAAGCCTTACGGATGAGCGTAGAGTTAAATGCTTGATTTCTGGGACGAGTGAGCTGGGCTTGACTTAAAACTGGAAGCTTCGGGTGTTTGTTGTTATTGTTGGACTATTAAAGATACCTGGAACCTCAGAACATGGTACATTTTCTCCCTTAGTATATTTCTGATGCTAAATGAGTTGCTTTAGCCAAGTATTACCTCTACTTTTTACATGTGAGACTTGTGAACGAGCGTTACTGTAATTGCTGTTGTGGGTCTAAGGAACCTGGGTTAATTAACTGTTGTTTATAATCACAGGCTTGGTTCCTGTAAAGTGCTAGACTTTAAAAAAAAAAAAAAAAAGCAGTGGCTCTAATGTACTCTTTATCGCTATAGTGGCTGCTGGTGCTCTTGGGTAGGTAGAGCAGACATAATAGATTTTTTTTCTGTTTGAGATTTCCTCCTTCATCCCTTCTTTCTTCATTCCCATTCCTTCATCACATCCACAAAAGTGCCTTTCTACATCTGTATGAAGACCTTGTGCTGTGAGTTTCTCAGGCAGATTTGTAATAATGATAATACAGTCTGTTCATGGCAGCATGGCATCACAGGTGTTCTGGCAGTAATAAGTGTTAGTTATTTAACATCTTAGCTGTCAGCGTTCTCTTTACAGAGTTCATTTTTTGTTTGTTTACAGGACTTTCTTAAAGCATTTTGCTGTTTTCAGTCACTTCATATCTATCTCTTCAGAGCCTTTTTTTTTTTTTGTGGATGTAACACATTGTTTTAAAGATGTTGACCAAAAAAAGCCACAGAAATTGAGGAAATGCTAAAATTTCAGCTGGACTTTGGTCTTCATATACTTGTCCAGAAAAAAAATTGGATGTCTCTGTGTTTTGAGATGGATAAAGCAACTGCTTGAGTTTGTGATTTTTATATGTCTAATTATGTTGTTCTCATGCTTTAGTAAGAATTTTCCAAAATACATCCCTGCTCTTTAAAATGGTTGAGGGTGCAGTATCTGCTTCCAGGTTTGGTCTATTGGTACATCTTTGCAGTAATTTTTCTATGTAAGCTTTTCCATTTTTTTTCATGGTAGGACTTCGGAAAAGAAGGGGGTCAGGGCTTGCCATGCCTCAAGCAAAAGCCAGTGAAACTGCTTTGTGTACTAACTAATCACCTGGGAAAAACAGGGTGTACAAAAGATCTTTATTTTTTAGAAACTGCTTGTTTCAACAATATATAATTTGCAGCTGATTTTTTTTTTAAAAATGAGTAGTCCCTTCAAATCCCCTTGCATAAAATAGCCTTAGCCTATTGGATCGGTTTGCTACTAATCTTTCATGCAGTCTCCAGTACCCTATATTTTGGAGAGTTTCCAGTAGCTTTCTATCTCACTGGCAATAAATCTGTTACTTTTAATGACATTAAGTTGGAATACTGATCATCTATGTGTTCCCTACAGCTGTCTCTGTAATTTACAGATCACAAGACGTTGCATTGCCATCAGTCTGCTAGGCTGTAACCCAGGAGAAGGAAAACCATGTTTTAGATGCTTAAATATTCATTGGAGAAGGGACTGGAGACCAGGTAACCTCTCTAACTGTTTAAGTCCAGAGCCTTTCAGGTCAATGAATATTTAAATATCTTGTATAAAAGGGAACAGTGTCTGTAGGAGGTCCTGGAAGTGGGTCACCCAAACACTTTAATGTACTCTTGGGTATGGCTCTGGAAAGAACATGTCCGGGTCCTGCTGGGCAGAAGAAAAATCTGGGACCAAGTCTGCCATGTCCTGAGTGACTAGGCTACTGGATAAGAAAGGGCAGTACAACTGCATTGTCTCTTTTCCTTCTCTTCTTCAGTGTTTTTGAGAGTAGTTTGAGTTTCCCTTCCATCTTGTTTTGTCAAAACACCTGAAGTATGGCCACTTGTTCAAGTCTGTCTCTTTGTGATCCCAAATAGATCTTTTTTTTAACAGCATTTTGTTTTTTCCACTTCCTTGCTTCAACGTTGAACTGACAATTTAGTTATTCTTGTAATTCTAGTATTAATCCTTCATGGGTTAATGGCATGCAAAAGAAATCTTCACAGATGTTATCTTTTGTAAGGTGTGTTCTTTGAAAAGTACTATTTTTCACTGATACTGAGAAATAAGCTTATCTCATAGTCTTAAGTGGGATTAATTCAGCTACTGAAAAAATAAATTAGTAAAATATTGAGCTATATGCTTTTGGTAAGTTTATAAGTTATTCCAGTAGGGGGATCTGATCCCTACTTGAGAGAGAAAGTAAAGCTATTGCAGGCTGATAGCTTAAGCTGACTTTTAGAGGAGGTTTTCTTTTTAATGCTGTGAATGGGTGTAAGTTTAGCATGTATGTAGAGGGGGAAAAGATGGGAAACTGAACTCGCCTCTCAGCCAGAGTTTAGTTTAAGAAATGAGTTCTGGTTATGTTGCAGGAGCCTTTAATTTATTTAAAAAAAAAAAAAATATATATGCACACATATATAAATGTATAAAAAGTATATGTACATGTTCACATGCTTAAGTATATGTGTATATATGTATATATTGACTTTGTTTTTTGTTACTGGGGCTTGAAGGGCTGTTTTCATGAGATTTCTTCCTGATTGCCATTTCTAAGTCTTAGAGCTAGGTCTCTTCAATCCATAACCGGTTTCTTTCGTCCTCACTATGTGCATTTGAGCAAAACCCGTTTCAGAGAGAGAAACAAAGAGGAAGTATCCTGTAATGCGTCTTAAATCCCAGTGTAACTCTAGTTGTTGCTTGCTATGTTTTAACAAAATTCCCTAGGTAGGCCTCATTCTAAAATGTGAAGAAGCTATGCAATAATCATCATAAAAAGAATTCTTACTAATAATGGCCTTCTTCACAAATCAGTCTAATGCCCAGATTGTATTTTTTGAGAGCCACAGAAAGTGTGCATAAACATTTTGGATTAGACTGAAAGCATATGCCTATGTAATGATGAATAAAAATCCAACAAACCCTTGCCCCCAAAACACAGTCCTTGTCTTTTTAGCCTTGGGGAAAATAGCTTTTTTATTGAAGCTATAGCTCTGAAGAGATGTTGAAAAAATAACATTTAAATTCAAAGTCATTGCTAATTCAGTTTTGATTTAATTCCTGTATCTAAGAAAACTGACTCTTCATGAGTGGTTTTGTACCAAATACTCTATAAAGGGGAACTCACTGTTTAAGCTGTTAATGAAGAAGCAACCCTCTGCTTTATCGATGGCATAATATTGTTTGGAAATATTGAGAGCAGGCTGTAGACAAAGACCCTAGAGTCACTTTAGGACCCAGTTTGTGACTAATCTCATTTAAGAATGCCATGGTGTTAGGTTTTCATGGTAAAAATGGATATGAATAATGCTAATTTCCCTCAAATCATGCTCCTAGTCCAACCTAATAACAATGTTAGAGAAAGACTTCAGTCTCTGAAACTATTCAATTAATTTTGTTGGGTTTTTTCCTTTCTTTGGGAAACTGCTTCTCAGTGTCATCTCCCCCCATCCTGGAGGAATTAGAAGTGTTTTCCATAGTCTGGGATGTTAATTATTTTTAGTTGCTATAGACCTGAAGTAACTTACAGCCAGTTACACCATGCAGAGATTTTATGTTTTGGGTGAAAATTCTTTTTCTTTTTTTTCATCCCCAAGTTACCAGTTTCTTTTTTCTTTTGATCCTTTACTTGTTAAAATAGACATTATATGGATATTGAAAGGGATGGACAATGCTTCACATCATCTGCTGCCTATTTCTAAAGCATTTTATCAATGCAGACTTACTTTGGTGTAGTATGTATATGTTACCACACACAGATACTATGTCTATGACAGTGTTTTCTGCAAGGCATGAAAGGGAATTGTATGAGGATTGCAACTAGACTTCTGAACTGTGGTTTGTACTTAAGACACGCTACTGTTTTTTTTTTTCCTGTGTGTGACAATATTAAATATGCAAAGTCTAATGATACCTTTCAGAAAGCTACCATGACCAAAGATAAGATCTGCACAGCACTTCCTTTACCAAAGGGTGGAATGTGGCCTGCCCATCTTATATCATAGCTGGTCAAGAAAATGGAGAAGCAGGAGCTGAGTTTTCAGATTTCATAGTTCAGAGAAAACCGCTACCAAAATTTGTAAGCTGAAGGTGTCTGACAAATAAATAACACCTAAAATATTTACCACTTCTGAGTTTTCTTCTCAGCAGGATGACAATTGAAAGCATCACCTAGAAAATCTAGATGTGGTATGCAATTGTTTGGCCTTCACTTTAAGAAGTGTACTGAATTGAAAGGTTTGTTGTTTTGGTTTGTTGGGGTGTTTGTTTTTTTTTTTACATCTAAGTGCATCTAATGACCTCATGATCATTCTTTTTCTAGGTATACGAAACTTGGCTATGCAGGAAATACGGAACCTCAGTTCATTATCCCGTCATGTGAGTAATTTTTTGTCCCTCCAATTCTCATATACACCACCATCACTGAGCAGTTTTGTGAGTAAATGACGTGCTTTCCAACTCCCGCCTCAGCCTTCATAGTCTCTTGTCCATCTGGGAAGAGATATTCATTGCGTTAGCATCTTTGGCTAGAGTGTAGCTGAACAGAACTCTTTGTTTGCAGTTAGCTAGGACTGTTGCTCATTAAATCAACTCTTGGTTGCTATGACAAAGATGAAGAGAACTCTAGTCCAATTTCCTTTTTATCTCCATTATTTTTCTGCCAGGGCTCTTGAGTAGACAGAGTGCAATTTACCTCCTGTCTACCTGACACCATGGTTACTGCCCGGATAATCTGGGGAAGGCTTCCAATCAAATTAAGTACTAAAGTGCAGGTGGTGTCTGCCTTATTTACATTGTCTGGGACTGTAGACAGTTTAATATTCAAAAAAGTTGTTCCAGTTAGAAAATGTTCTTTTTGGGTGTATGTTTACCAACTGAAATGGTTTTGCCCATTTAACATGTTTTTGTTGAGATTATTTTTGTATGCTAAACTTGTTTGAAATGCTGTACCTTTCTGGTGTTCTTGATTCTAATTGTTGTCTTAATAGTTTGTCTCAAATGCTATATATATTTGCAAATAGTAGCACTGACTACATATTTACATCTATAATGGCATCTATTATCTCATGGTTATCTCCACTTATGTTAAACACTGCCTTTAACTCTTTGAGAATTTTGTCAGTTAACTACTTACTAATGCATCTAGGCTGCCATGTAGCTGCTCACAGCAGGAGGTATAAAAATAAGGAAATAATAAAGGTAATCGAGGGCCAAAGAGTTGGAGGGGCACATGTTTTTTACCAGATGTAGCTGCAGTACTGGTTATAGTCTTACTCTTTCAAGCATTGTTAAAAAAAAAAAATTCAAACCTAAACCACTGATAAAGGTTTGAATGGCATCTTAAAGAAGTGGGATAGCAGGAGTTTCCTGTGAATTTGTTATAAATCCTGTTTTATAAAACTATAAACTTGTTGGGCCTTAGATGTGTTTCCAAAAGAATTATTTGCCTGTCAGTAATTTTTGGTGCTGATAGTACTTGGTGCCTTTGGGGATGATGCCTGTCTACTCTGCATTTTCTTCTGTATGTTATTTAGATGCTGATTATGATGTATTAAAAATGTATATAAATAAGGTTATGTTTTAAAAGTACTTTGTTCCATTTTTATTTATAACTTGCCCCAGATTTGTGTTTTTGCTGTCTCATCTTCTTGTGTATAGCAGCCATCATCTAATAATTTTAGTGGTAGTTGCAGCCTGCTAATGGGAAGCATTAGTGTCTCCAAAGATTTCTCTGTAGCACTGCAAATTGATTTTTCCCCTCCCCCCTTCCTCCTCCTTGCCGGCCGGGATAATGACTCCAATAATTATTTCTGAAGTACATAGCTTATTTTCTTCTCCTCTGCTTTTTCTCTGAATTCTAGAGTTGAAACTTGGAAAATCATGTTGCTTATTGGCTTAAAGAGTACCTCCAGTGGAATGCTGCACTTGTGCAGGTGTAGTGACTGATGTAGTCTGTAACAGTATTCTGTTAAGACTTTTAAGATTTTTGTAGACTTTTAAGATCCGATTTTGTTCACTATCTTCATCAATGACCTAGATGAAGGGTTGGAATGTACCCTCAGCAAGTTTGCTGATGATACAAAAAGGTGAGGAGTGGCTGATACACCAGGAGGCTGTGCTGCCATTCAACGGGATCTGGACAGACTGGAGAGTTGGGCGGAGGGGAACCTCATGAAATTTAACAAGGACAAGTGTAGAGTTCTGCACCTGGGGAGGAACAACCTCATGCACCAGTACAGGGTAGGGGTTGACCTGCTGGAAAGTAGCTTCCTGGAGAAGGACCTTGGAGTCCTGGTAGACAGTAAGTTATCCATGGGACAGCAATGTGCCCTGGTGGCCATAGAGGGCCAGTGGTATCCTGGGGTGTGTTAAGAAGGGTGTGACCAGCAGGTTGAGAGAGGTTATCCTCCCCCTCTACTCTGCACTGGTGAGGTCTCATCTGGAGTATTGTGTCCAGTTCTGGGCCCCCCAGTTCAAGAGAGATGGGGAACTTTTGGAGAGAGTCCAACAGAGGGCTACGAGGATGATTAAGGGACTGGAACATCTCTCGTATGAGGAAAGGCTGAGAGACCTGGGGCTCTTTAGTCTGGAGAAGAGAAGGCTGAGAGGGGACCTTATCAATGTCTATAAATACCTGAAGGGTGGATGTCAGGAGGATGGAGCAAGTCTTTTCAGTGGTGCCCAGTGACAGGATGAGGGGCAATGGGCATAAACTGAAGCACAGGAAGTTCCACCTCAACATGAGGAAAAACTTCTTTACTGTGAGGGTGACGGCGCACTGGAACAGGCTGCCCAGAGAGGTTGTGGAGTCTCCTTCTCCTTCAAAACCTGACTAGACGCGTTCCTGTGCAACCTGCCCTAGGTAACCCTGCCTTGGCAGGGGGGGTTGGACCAGACAATCTTCAGAGGTCCCTTCCAACCCCTACCATTCTGTGATTCTGTGATTTTTCTCTGAGTTGTTATTTTGATTAATGAGGGATATGTGACCAGAATCCTGTGTGATGGAGTGAGAAGGAGCTCTGCTATATTGGCTTGTCAATAAATTGCTTACATAATTTCTACATTCTGGAAACTATGCTTTCTATATCCCAATTTTTATTTCTGAAAAATAATTCTTCAGTAAATAGATGTTCATTACTTGGTATTTAGCCGTTTTAATCTTGATTTGTTTTGTTTGGGTTTTATTTTAAGGCATTGCAATCCGAGAATCAGCCAAAGTAGGTGACCAGGCTCAGAGGAGAGTAATGAAAGGCGTTGATGATTTGGACTTTTTCATAGGAGATGAAGCCATAGATAAACCTACCTATGCTACAAAGGTAAGCACTGAGTATTTTTAAGACATCTTTCCAAAGTTTCACATTCTTATCATATAATGTTTTAGGACTTTTTGATAGCCGTTTAAAACACACATTTACTTTTTTGTAAAGTATTTCTGCTGCTTTTTAAAAACGGCATGATTTGGTTCATGGCTTTACCTTTTTTTAAATATCCATTTTACTAATGCTGTCCTATGTGATTGGTGCTTGAACCCTTGCATAAATATCCATTCATACAGTGCAGCTGTTCAGTTTTCAAAATTATTAGCTATTAAAATAGCCATAAACACTGAATATCATGCTGAAAGTGTATCTTCTTAACATGGCATATGAACTAGGGAATGTTTTGTATACTTTTGCTTCCGGGAGTGTCACAATTGTTTTGTGGAGGGCTGCTTTCAATGCAGCTTTTCTGTGAATCATATTTTCCATACCCTAGTAAAGGACTTCTTGTACTTACAAAATGTTACCAGCTTATGAATTATGTGGAAAAAAAATCACATTTTATACATCCTACTGTATTACTTAAATGTCAGCTGTGTTCTTAACATTGAACAAAATGTAAACATCATCCCTGCCAGAATTTTTGTTGAAAAATATATAGCCTATATGATCTTTATTTCTTTTTATAGATCCGAAGGTATATTGAAGCCCAGTGTGATTCTTAACTTTATAAATGATAAAATTTATACAAAAAGAGGTAAAACACAGTGCTGCAATAGAGCAATAGTGGTGTTAGGAATAAAGTCTGTATTCTGGCTTCTAGTCCTGCTGGTCAAACTAAAGGGCAAGAAGGAAATGCACAGGCAGTGGAAACAGGGACAGGGATCCTGGAATGAGCACAGGGATGCTGCCCGGTTGTGTAGGGATGAGGTCAGGAGGGCCAAGCCATGGCTGGAGCTGAACTTGGCAAGGGGTGCAAAGAAGGGCTTCTACAGGTATGTCATCCAGAAAAGGAAGGTGAAAGAAAGCGTATCCCCCCCGCAATGAGCAAGACTGTCAGACTGGTCACAATGGATGAGGAGTAGGCTGAGATACTCAATGGCTTCTTTGCCTCAGCGTCTCTTCCCACACCTCCCAAGTGGATGGCCTGCAAGACGGACTGGAGGAGCAAAGTCCCTCCCACTATAAGAGAAGATCAGGTTTGGGATGACCTGAGGAACCTGAACATGCACAAGTCTGTGGGACCTGATGAGATGCATCCCAGAGTCCTGAGGGAATTGGCTGATGTAGTTGCCAAG
>NW_010551383.1:0-4333 GCF_000687285.1 Phaethon lepturus | reverse complement strand
GCCTGACCAACCTAGTGGCCTTCTATGATGGAGTGACAACATCAGTGGATAAGGGAAGAGCTACAGATGTTGTCTGTCTGGACTTGTGTAAGGCCTTTGACACAGCCCCCCACAACATCCTTCTCTCTAAATTGGACAGAGATGGATTTGATGGGTGGGCTCTTTGGTGGATGAGGAATTATTTGGATGGTCGCATCCAGAGTGTAGTGGTCAACGGCTCAACGTCCAGATGGAGGTCGGTGATGAGTGGTGTTCCTCAGGGGTCCATATTGGGACCAGTCTTTAATTAATCTTCATCAGCGACATAGACACTGGGATCGAGTGCACCCTCAGCAAGTTTGCAGGTGACTTAAGCTGAGTGGTGCGGTTGACACGCCTGAGGGACAGGATGCCATCCAGAAGGACAAGGACAAGCTCGAGGAATGGACTCATGTGAACCATATGAGGTTCAACAAGGCCAAATGCAGGGTCGTGCACCTGGGTCAGGGCAACCCCTGATATCAATACAGACTGGGGGGATGAAGGGATTGAGAGCAGCCGTGCCGAGAAGGACTGGGGGGTCCTGGTGGATGAGAAGCTGGGCATGAGCCGGCAATGTGTGTTTGCAGCCCGGAAGGCCAACTGTATCCTGGGCTGCATCCAAAGCAGTGTGGCCAGCAGGTTGAGGGAGGGGGTTCTGCCCCTCTCCTCCACTCTGGTGAGACCCCACCTGGAGTCCTGCATCCAGCTCTGGAGCCCTCAGCACAGGAGAGACATGGGCCTGTTGGAGAAGGTCTAGAGGAGGGCCACAAAAATGCTCAGAGGGATGGAACACCTCTGCTATGAGGACAGGCTGAGGGAGTTGGGGTTGTTCAGCCTGGAGGAGGTTCCGCGGATACCTTCTTGCAGCCTTCCAGTACTTAAAGGAGGCTTATAAGAAAGATGGAGACCGACTTTTTAGCAGAGCCTGTAGCGATAGGAAAAGGGGTAGTGATTTTAAACTGAGAGAGGGTAGGTTTAGACTAGATATAGGAAGAAATTTTTCACCATGAGGGTGGTGAAACACTGGAAGAGGTTGCCCGAAGGTGCCCCACCCCTGAAAACATTTAAGGTGAGGTTGGACTGGCCTCTGAGCAAGCTGATCTAGTTGAAGATATCCTGGCTTGTTTGCAGGGGTCTTGAACTAGATGACCTTTAAAGATCCCTTTCAACCCAAGGATTCTACGGTTCTAAGATAGAATCACAATTTGAAGTACCTGGGAGCAGGAGATAAATTTAAAGGCACTATTTGAAGTTAAATTAGAATGTAGGATTTGATAAGGTAACCATGAGATGAGGTATTTTTGTTGTTGCAGAAGATGTAAGGGTTTGGGGACTTAGGCTGTTCCTATTTCTGTGCTTGTTTTTCCTTGTATGTTGACAAGTTTTCTTGCTTCAGTGGCCTATACGACATGGTATTGTTGAAGACTGGGACCTCATGGAGAGATTCATGGAGCAGGTCATCTTTAAATACCTACGAGCTGAACCTGAGGATCACTATTTTTTAATGGTGAGTTAATGAGACTAGGCAAGAAAATATTTCTGTTAGAGAAAAACTAAATAATGTTCCAAGCATAAGTAGCTCTGCTGGAGGATTTTTCTCTATATATGTCTTTTATTTCTTCAGCAACCGGCAGGGGGAGGGGGTAGGCAGGAGAGGGAGGAGGAAAGTAATCTATAAAGCTTCATTATAATGAAATTCAGTTCATTTTGTGATGCAGGCTACTGCAGGTTGGATTTTGTTTTTGAAAAGCTTCAATCACTTTATTTAAACGAGTTTCTCTTTGATATTTTCTATTTTGAGTGCACTGAGAATTTTATAAGTTTGATTTCATGCACTGATTAGCTTGGTATTGTACTGTTATGACTCTGTTGAGGTGCTTTTTCAAAACTCTTTTTTGCAGACAGAGCCTCCGCTGAACACACCTGAAAACAGAGAGTATCTTGCAGAAATCATGTTTGAATCATTTAACATACCAGGACTTTACATTGCTGTTCAGGTGATCAAAGTGAATATATACTTCTAAAGTACAGTGTAGCTGCAGTATGTACAGTCTTCTGCAAGCACAGGTCTAAAATGTTTGAAACAGTATTTTCTGAGATTATAAATTAGAACGCTGTGCCTGCTTCTAAATACAAACTTTTTCTCATATAGGCAGTGCTGGCCTTAGCTGCCTCTTGGACGTCACGGCAGGTTGGAGAACGAACTTTGACTGGAATTGTCATCGATAGTGGTGATGGAGTGACCCACGTAATTCCTGTGGTATGTGTCAGGATGCAATTTGAAATCACCAGTGGTTTGGGCAAGTACAGGGTTTGTTTACTAGAGATTTAAATAAGAAGTGTCAAATGAAACATTATTTTTAACTTCTTAGTGTTGCTTGGTTGTTTGGGATTTTTCCTCCCTTTTGATTGTTTTGATAAGTATTTTATTAATTGCATAACTAAGTTCAGATAATTTAGCTTGCAGACTATCGGAGGGTCAGAGTAAGGAATTGTCAGGCCATCTTTTAAAGGCTATTTCTATGTAAACCCCTGTCTTCTGTTACTGTGATGCCTCAGTTCTGTTTAATGCTTATCACAGCTTTGGATCTCCTGCATGCCACCAACGTCTGACAAGAAATGACCTAACTTTGTTGATGTCCTGTATTTTGATTGTTTAAGATAGCTGATAACATGTGCTTTTTATATGATTTTATTGTATTTTAGAAGTTAGTGAACTCTGTGAAACAGCTACAAGCTTGTATAAATGCATAATCATTTAAGTGGTCAATCTCATACAGCTTAATTATGTTAGGATGTTAAAAATATAGAATTATCGGTGCATACTGACATCTGTTGATACCATTTTGTGTACTTCAGAAACATACAGTATGCTTGAATGATCAGTTATTTTGGAATGAAAATTTGATTCCCTTTAACTTCATCTTGTGTTTTGGTATTGACCTGATCTTCTCAGTATTTTCATTTATATTAATTTTTCACTCTCAAACAGGACATGAGTGGTCTATTTATATTATGTTTTCTTTTCAGATGATGCCTAAGAGGAAATGTCTGATTAGATAGTCTTCTACTGTGTGCAAGATTTTTGTCTGTCAGTTGTGTATCTATTAGATAATCAATATCTGTTTATATGTGGTAATTGGGGTCTTAAGTAAAAATAACATCCACTTTGCAGTGTGTTGCACACTTTTATACTCATTTTACAGTGTCAAGATAGTACTTTTAGTTAAAAATCAAAACAAAGTGTTATAAAAATGAATGTTAGTTTTGCTGTTAATTATTAATATACACAGTAGGTTTTTCCCTTAACATTTTTTTTCCTCTCCTCCTGTGCAGGCAGAAGGCTATGTAATTGGAAGTTGCATCAAACATATTCCTATTGCAGGTAGAGATATTACTTACTTTATTCAACAGCTCCTAAGGGAAAGGGAGGTGGGAATTCCTCCTGAACAATCTCTGGAGACAGCAAAAGCCATAAAGGTACACCCTTCTTTATCTCTTAATAAATACCTAAATAAAACTCTTTGAGCTAATTTTTTGGCTTTAACAAATTGCCAGCAGCTCTCTTAAAAATGCAAATGTAGGCAGTATATTGTAATTACGCAAGCTTCTGGTGATTTATCCAGTCAAGTGCGGGGGAGGGAGAAAGAGGAAGAAAACCTTCGTGCTAGACTGTTTGGAGTGAATATGTTCTGCAGATTAAATTGGTATTTTAAGCTTTAGATTTGTTTAACGTTTGCTTTTTAATTTAATAAAAAATGAATGTATGTAATGTCAGTAGCGTGATTGTGTGGGTCTGATCTTGCAATGAAGGCTTGCCATTGAACTTCTTTATCGTCACTGACCTCATAGTTGTGACGTTTTTGTTTTGAGAGGCTAATCTAGCCGAGCCAGCATGCAATCGTACCGGAATGAGTAGGCCATGTGCATTGTCTTGTAGGGTTGAGTCTTCAGTAGCCATTTGGGTGAGAACACCTGTAAGAATGCTCACTTATTTTTGTTTTCTGATTGTGTTATACTTTAGTTCAATGATGGAATAAATATTTCGGCAATTTTTAATGCATGGTATTTCTGAACAGGAGAAATACTGTTACATTTGCCCTGACATCGTGAAAGAATTTGCCAAGTACGACGGAGATCCTCGAAAATGGATCAAACAGTATACTGGCATCAACGCCATCAACAAAACCAAGTTTGTTATAGATGTCGGTTACGAAAGGTTCCTTGGACCTGAAATTTTCTTTCACCCTGAGGTAAGGACGGGGACCAGCAGCAGCGAAGTTAGCGGAGGCGTTGCGGTGCGCGTGAAGGG
>NW_010551382.1:0-314 GCF_000687285.1 Phaethon lepturus | reverse complement strand
TCACCCCTTCACAACCGGGCAGCGTACCTGTACTCTTCCCAGGATACCTGTCCCTGATTCAACTGCCTGTGCATTTCCTTCTTGACCTTTATTTTGCCCAGCAGGTCTCCACTTAGCTATGCCAGTCTCTTGCCTTCCTTTCCTGATTTCTTACATTTGGGGATCGAGAGCTCTTGCGCTCTGTGGAAAGCGTCCTTAAAGATCTGCCAGCTCTGTCAGCTCTGTTTTGCTCCCTTGTCCCCGAGGGCAGTTCCTTATGTCACCACCCCAAAGTACACAGAGTCAAGCCTTAAATGCCTAGAATAAAAATTTTC
>NW_010551381.1:830-1296 GCF_000687285.1 Phaethon lepturus | reverse complement strand
CTGGTGTCCAGCCAAGATCAACCCACCACAGGCAGAGATAAAACCCTGCAAACTGGCTGCGGGGCCCCGGAGCCAGAGCTGGGGCGGGTGATGGAGGGGGGAGCTGAGCTCCCTGGCTGGCTGTGGGGGTCCTGCTGCAGGTCTGCCCAGACCCTCGCCCTGAGGGTCGCTCAGGGCGAATTTGTTTTTTTCAGACATCAGTTTGGGCTCTGCACAGTGGGAAAACCCACACATCCCTCCCCAAGGGACAGCAGCGAAGGCTGTAAGGTGAAACAGCAGCAGGGGAAGCCAGAGAGATAATTTTAGTAGCAAGGTGCTCCCATTCAGCCACATCCTCTCTGCGCTTGTCAGTTCCACCTGCTTGCTGGGGTCATTCTAACACAGATATATCATTGTGATGGGTTGACCCCGGCTGGGTGCCAGGTGCCCACCAAAGCTGCTCTATCACTCCCCCTCTTCAGCTGGG
>NW_010551381.1:0-342 GCF_000687285.1 Phaethon lepturus | reverse complement strand
GGTTCCCCCCGGAGTCACAAGTCCTGCCAGCAAACCTGCTCCAGCGCGGGCTCCTCTCTCTCCATGGGTTCACAGGTCCTGCCAGGGGTCTGCTCCAATGCAGGCTCTCCATGGGATCCCAGCCTCCTTCAGGCACATCCACCTGTTCCGGCGTGGGGTCCTCCACAGGCTGCAGGTGGGTATCTGCTCCGGCGCATGGAGCACCTCCTCCCCCTCCTTCTTCACTGACCTTGGTGTCTGCAGAGTTGTTTCTCTCACGTATTCTCACTCCTCTCTCTCCACTGCTGTTGTTGCGCAGCAGTTTTTTTCCCAATGATTCAAAGAAATTCAAACTTAAGAAAT
>NW_010551380.1:470-8985 GCF_000687285.1 Phaethon lepturus | reverse complement strand
CCAGGCCCTAGCTAGGCAGGTCTGCGAGGGCCTGGCCATCGGCACCAGTCTGCTGGCCTACCTTGTCAACAGCCTCATCAACGTGTGCCTCATCGGCACGCAGAACCTCTTCACCCTGGTCGCAGCCCTGTGGGACTCCGTTGCTGGCCCCTTCCTCAGAGTCACAGACCTGCTGGCTGCTTTCCTCGCGCATGTCTCCAGCGGTGCCATCGCTGTGTCCATCCTGCTTTGGTCGCCCTGCCGGCTAGCCTTCGAGCTCCTGGCCTCTGTCGCTGAGCTCTTCATTAACATCTTCTTTGTGAATATTTATGGCCTGGGCTTGCTCCTCCTCATTATTGTTGTCAGCGCCTTTGTCTTCAACCCTGGGCTGCTGTGGACACTGACAGACTACGTGCTGGGCTACTTCAACACGCTGCCTTCCTACCGCCGCCTGCAGCGGGATGTGTGGAGGCTCTATCAGGTGGTAGTCCTGACAGTGGGTATGGCCATGACCTCCCAGGCCTGGCGCAGGTTGGTGGACTGGAGTCTGCAAGTGACCAACTGGAGCCGAGGAGGCAGAACAATGAACCGGGAAAGCCACCAGCGAGGGGCAGCTGCACCCACCCCAAGACCAGTGGCCCCTGGCAGGCTGATGCTGGCAGGGGGGGGCCAGCTGCCAGCCGAGCACGAGGACCAGGCAGATGCAGAGCAGGTACCACAAGCGCGTCCTGCTCTGAGTCGAAGTGCTGTGGCAGGACAGCGTGTCCAGCTGCCCAGGGAGGAACCGAGCACCTCCTGGGGGAAAGCTCTGAGGAGGCAGCAGCTGAATGAAGCAGCTGTGGATGGTGAGGGTGCACTGGATAATGATCCCTGGGTGCTCCTGAAAGAACAAGAGGAACGTAAGAAATGTGTCATCTGTCAAGACCAAACCAAGACAGTCCTGCTTCTGCCCTGCAGGCACCTATGCCTGTGTCAGGAGTGCACGGAAGTCCTCCTGCAGCAGGCCATCTACCAGCGCAACTGCCCGCTGTGCCGTCAGATGATTCTCCAGACACTCAATGTGTACTTGTGAACCCAAGGTGCAGGTGGCTTGGGTCATTTTCCCAGGAGGCCAAGGGCACCCCTGTGTCTGCATTTTGCTGGGAAGCAGAACTTCCCAGGGCTGCCTCAAGCAGCTTCCAAAGAACTATGGATGGTGCTGAAAGGGAAAAAGGCTGTTGGGAGTGTCTGCTAGCCACGTTTTGCTATGTTACTAGATTGTAGCTCTTGCTAGCAAGCACAATAACTGATCTCTGCAGCAGGCCAAGTTACTTTTTTTCATTGACAACTTTTGCCATTTCAGGGCCCATTGCCTGAAGCCCGCAGCAGTCTGAGGTCCAAAGCAGAGCGCAGAAAGATGCTCTGGTCCCTCCTAGCCAAAGGCTGTGCCCTCCTGGGAATCACAGGGACTAGCACAAGGCAAGGAAGGGTTTTTCCCCAATGTCTGACCAGAAGACTAGCTGGCAGACTGCATTCACACCTCTGTTTCCTCCTCCCTCCCATCTAAGTGGGGCAGCTACCTGGGAAGGGAGAAGTGTGCCCCCTTTGCAAGGCCCTAGGAGAGCGATGAGCACACTCAAGCTTATTAAGCTTTGCTACCAAAGGGCTGAGCCTGGCTCTCAGCTGGAGAAGAGCAGGGTTTCTGGGGTACTTCAGTATCCCAGCCACCATGGCTTTGGTTTTTGAGTTTCTTATTCCCCTCGCCGGGACATTGAGTTGTGATGAACATGGGCTGGCTGACTGCAAAGCTCATTGTTGCTGCCGCTTCCACGCGTCAGCTATGCAAGACTAGCAAGCACACATCAGGTTACTCACCTGAGGAGGCTGGAGGGAGTCACTCTTTCTGTGGGGTTGGTGGTGTTGCTTGGGGAACCTGTGGGGTTGCTGGCTGGTCGGTGCTCATAGCCCTGGCAGCAGCAGCACAAGTCTGAGCCAATACTGGAAAATCCTCTCTAGATAATACACATTTTCTTTGGGCTCAGAGTGACATGGAACTGGGTGGTTCACACCAGTGCATGCTTGCTGCTTCCCAGGCTGGGGTGGCTAGAGGGAGAAACTCTTTGGGAGGAGATGGGACACCCCAAAGCTCCTGGGAGCCCATTGAGACATTCCAGCTCCAGGCACAAGTTCTGCATATCTGTGCTGCTGATCAGGTGCGTGCATGGAGCAATACCAGGACCATGGCTATCTGATTAGGGCAGGGTTACACTGCTGTTCTGTCTTACTGTCTGTCAGAAATGTAGCTAGTTTTATTTAAAAGTGTTCCCTGAAGTCTATAAGGGGGGCATACAATCCTGGCTGGGGAGGCCTGAGATGGCTCATCCCAACTTGATCAACCAGCACCGTTCCAAGAAATTGCTGGGCTGCAAGAGGGCCTTGCACTAAGAAGCTTTTCCTTTTCCAGCTGCTTGCCTGATGTCAGCCAATTTTGGCTGGAGCCAGACTGGAAACAGTCTTGACTCCTGGACTACAAGCCAAGAGCCTGAGGGCGGCTGGCATGGTGTTCCTTCTCTATTTTCCTTCTTGATTAGTGATTTAAGCCAAAACAGAGGCAGTAGAGAGGCCAGGCCTTGCTGGGAGGTGCCTCAGTGCTGTACACCTGAGCTGTGGCAAGATACTGTCTTGGAGAGTGGCTTTGCTCTGGGGGGCACTGTACAGACTGGTTGCTCCCAAGTTTGCTGGGGGCTTGGAGGGACTCCCTGGGCCAAGCTGGACTCCTGAGCACTAATGTGTGTTACAAGGGCCTGGCCCCAGGTCTGTCAGCCACTTCCACCTTGCTTTGCAGAGATGCAAAGCTCCCTGCCAAAGCCCTGTTGTTCAGCCTCTTGTACTTGTGCCTCCCCAGACACACACCGCTCGTGTTAATGTTTGCTCTCCCCAGCCACCTCTCCTGTGGCTGCAGACAGTTGAGTAGCCAAGCCCTTGCGAGAGCAGCGAGTGCAGTCCCACAGACTGTGTTCTCCAAAGTCCAGCTTGTCCTAGGCACCTGCAGAAGTCCTACTGCAACAGGATGCAGGGAGCTGCACCCTTCCCTGGGGATGCCTCTGGAGCCACCTGGGAGTGGGAGTGTGGCCATACTCCTGGCTGCAGGCGGTGGTGTTTGGTCAGGACCAGCTCATGGATCTTGGGGTGCAACATTTCCTACATGAATTACAGGGGGGAAGGACACCTCCACAGGACTGCAGTTTCTCCCCTCAAACCCTTTTCCTATTATAGCAGTCATGCTTATTGTTTTAGGGCCTGTTGGTTTGCTGTCTATTTATAAAAAAAAATTAAAAAAAAGAAAGCTTTGCCTTAAGTTTAACTCTTTGCACTATGGACTAGATACTGAGCAGATTAAAGTCTCCTTTACCAAAAGCTGCCTGCTGCCTCATTCTTGGGAAGGGTTTTCTCTGCAGGGATGGGGTCTCCTCCCTGCTCTCCCCTGGGCTCCAGAGGAAGTCTGTCACTCCCCTCCAAGGGTCAGAGCTGGAGGGCTGACACCACCAGCAAGTTCAGGGGTACTCCTCTGGGAGTGCTTGCACCCAGAAAGGCAGTGCTGTGGGACCCCAGAGCCAGGCTGCTGCACCAGAAAAGCCTGGCACCCAGGAGGTGAATCCACACCCAACACACAGTTAGTGGGCTTTGCAGGGCTGGCATCCCCCAGCCCCTGCTTTGCTAACCCACAGCAAGAAGTGGTTGTGGTTATGCCTGTGCAAGGCAGCAGAGTGTGCCGCTGGCAAGGCACCAGTGCTCATGTCTGCATCTTGCCTGGAGATGTGTTTGGTGCTGCAGCCTTTTCTGGGCCCAGGAGCAGGCAGAGCAGCTGGGGTAGCTCTTGCTGGCCAGGACCCAGGACTGGTGGGCATCTTCATTCCTAATTCAGGTCACTTGGAACTGTTTAGTGAGGAGAGAAGCAATGGCTGCTTTGCAGAGGGTCTTGTACACACAGCTTTGTCTCTTTTCAAGAGCAGTTCCTCCCTCTGTTGAAGCAAAGGGATTTGTGCTCAGGTTCTCCAGAACTGGAGCTCCCCAGGGCCTGAGCAGCCCAAAGCAGGGGGGCTGGGGTTTCTCAGGCTGGCAGGCATGTGCACAGGGACACGTAATCCCTGCTCCCGCAACATCCTTGGCACCTCGATGTCCTGCTGCTTGCAATGGAGTGTGTTGGCAAGCCTGACTCTCCCAGGGATGGAGGCAGCACCCAAAGCACTAGGAGTGTTGGAGCAGCAGGCAGCACAGAGCTTGGTCTTGCCCCACAGAAAGGCAGCTATGCTGAGCTACTGGTGAGCAGATGCATTCGCTGCACAATGAGTTACTCCCTGGCCACGATCTGAGCTCTTGGCAGGTTGCTGTGTGCTTTTAAGCACCCTCTGCTTCTCCAGCATTCTTGTAAATTGTTTGGAAAAATGTTTCGGGACCCTGATGGGCAGCAACGCCAGGAGTTCTGGCTCACCCTGCCCTGAACTCACCTGCCTTGGCAGGACCATACTAGCAAGCTAGCCAATTTTAACCATGATTCTCTCACATGCTAGCTGAAAACCACGGGGGGGGGCGGGCTGCTGGAGTGCCAGCAAGAGACGGACATGTGCAGGAGGAGCACAGCTCTGCCAGGCAGAGTGCAGGCACGCAAAGGAGGGCCACACCAGCAGCCCACCTGAGCCCTGCAGGGGTCTGGCTGCAGATGCATGACAACTGGGGAAATGAAGGCACTGCTCAGCCTTCCGCTTTTGCTCTCAAGGTGTCTGAACAGAGGCAGGCTGTGCACCCAGGGAGGCTGCAGAGCTGCCCCAGGGCAGGAGGACGTGGCCAGCAGGGGAACATCTGCTCCCAGCCCAGCACCCCCTCAGCCAGCCCTGGCAGGGGACAGAGAGGGTGTTCAGCCACCTCAGCCCACTGTGGCTGAGCCTGCCAAGTGAGGACAGGATGTGAAGGACACAGCCTTCCCTGGGGAGCCATTCTGCACAACTTGGCTCACTGGCTGGCCAAGCAGCAAGCAATTACTGGAGGAAAATGTAACCACCTCCCAGCTGATGGGCAGCAAATAGGGTCCCTGAAACTGATGGTCAGCCATGCCAGACTTGCCTGCTCTGGCACTGCGGCTTTTGGTGCAGGGCGGCACTGCCTGGGCAGGGTATCCAGCAGATGCAATGCTCACAGACCAGTCCAGGGCATGAAGTCTGGAGTCCCCAGGGGCAGTCCCTGCTCCAGAGCTTGCTTGGGAGCCTCACGTGTGAGCCGAGTGGGCTGGTCTCAGGCCATCACAATGCCAAGACCATTCTCCCTTCCCCAAGGGGAGAGGAGCATGGCACTACTAGGTTACTCCAGTTTAGCAGCACTGGTGTGGTGGGGGCTGGCAGCCTGCTGAAACCAGGTGCCCCTGGGCCCTGGGAAAAATCCCTTTGTCTGTCCAGCTGCAACACCCCAGCCCTAATGAGCCGCTAGTCCCAGCCCCAGGGACAACAGCCATCATCTGCCTGACAGCAGGGAACTGGCACAACAGACACTCGCTGCAGATACGCAGCAGCACAAGCAGCTAATGATACCAGGCCAACAGGGAGGGAGCAGGTGACGATCAGCAGCTGAACTGTGGGAGGGCCTTTGGGCCGCTCCTGGGCACCAGCTTTGCTCCCTCATTAATGGCTTGGCACAGGGAGCCACATCGTCCCTGAACATGGCAATAATCCAGGCACCTCAGAGCCACAGTGCTCAGGCCTTGGGGACACAGAGTGGCTGAGGCTGGCAGGGACCTTAAGATCATCCAGCCCAGCGCCCTGCTCAGGCAGGGGCAGCTAGACCAGGTTGCACAGAACCAGTCAGGTTCTGAATATCTCCATGGATGGAGACTCTACTACCTCCTTCAACAGCCTGTGCCAGAGTTTGATCACCCTCACAGTAGAAAATGGACAGCCCTTTGTTGGACTCTCTCCAGTATGTCCATGTCTTGTACTGGGGAGCCCAGCACTGGACTTAGCACTGCAGCTGTGCCTGACCAGTGCTGAGCTGAGGGGAAGGATCACCTCCCTACAGCTGTTGGCAATGCTCCTCCTAATGCAGCCCAGTAGGCTGGTGGCCTTCCTTGACATGAGGGCATACTGCTGGCTTCTAGCAGACTTGTTGCCCACCAGGATCCCCAGGGCCTTCTCTGGGAAGTTGCTTTTCAGCCAGTTAGCCAGCAGCATGTGCCATGTAGGGTAATTCCTCTCCAGGTGCAGGACTTGGCATTTCCTTTTGCTGAACTGGCCCTGCATACTCAGACAGTCTTATTCCTCCCAGGTCAATGCAGATAACATTCCACCTCCAATTCCTGCTTGGGACAGACCATTTGAGCTTGGGGAAGCTGATCCTTGGTGCTCTTGGACCCCTCTTCTCTCCCGGACACAGGATTCTCTCAAGCAGATCGCTGAAAGAGGCCAGTGTCTGCTCTCCTGAAATCCAGGGTTGTGGCGCTGCTTTTGTCTTTTCTTCTTTCAGGATCCTGAGCTTCCCCTGGCCAGTCCTTACTTGTCTGTGAGGTACAGTAGAGCACCTCTCCTCAATCGCCCATGTCAGCAAGGTGTTGTCAACATACTCCAAAAGCCTCCTAGGCTGCTTGTGCCCCACTGGGCTGTCCCTCCAGTCGATATCAGGGGCATTCCAGCTCCCTGTAAACACCAGGGCCTGCTGACATGGGGCTTCTTCTAGATGCTTGAAGAAAGCAGGCTGCATGTAGCAAATGCCCACACAGCCGCCTCATAATCCTGACCCATCAGCCTTCAGCTGCTGCATCAGCCATCATCCCAAAGAGGTTGCAGCCCTGTAAGTGCTCACAGCCCACTAGTTCCTCCCATCTGTCCCCCATCCTACCTGCATTAGTGGCCCCTGCACATGCCTACTTCCCAGCAAGGTCATGAGAGCTTGCCCATGACAGCCCCATGCTGAAGTGACCCCGCTTCAGTCCTGTTTTGAGGTAAGAGTCCCTGCTGTTCACACCGCTTGAGCCCTTTGCTTGCCCACCCCATCTACCACATCCTCTACCTGAGTGAGGATTGTCCCCTCCCCTGCCATTCCCAGTTTAAATCTCTCCTTACCAGGTCAGCTGGCTTGCTGTCAGAGGTCACCTGAAGATCACTGGAGAGTGTTCCCTGCACCTTGTCAGCAACGAGGGTGCTGAACCTATGCCATAACTGCAAGCTTTTGGGTGGAGCAGGAGCCATCCTTCTGCTGCCAGGAGTCACCAGGACAACCTTCACCACTGAGGGCATTTCAACTTTCAAACCTGGCAGGCACACACCCTGCCACCATAGTTACAGGTTTGGGCTCTTGTAGCTGTAGGGTTTCAAAGATGATCTGGTTGAAGTCTTTCATGCCCTCTCCAATGCCATGCTGCCTGCTGAAGTCCTCCAGCAGCTCCTCCACTTGGTAGTACAGCTCCAAGATCTGCAAAACCACACATCTCTTGCTGCTAGGTGCATCAGCCCCAGCCAGATGCCCCAAGCACCCTTTACAGCTCAGAGCTAGCCAAGCTTTGTCCTCCAGCATTGCAGGAAGAGTTGCTCCACTGGCTACTGGGGCCTGTAACCTTGGTGTGCCAAGGACATATCTGCTGCTCTGAGGAGAGGTGCTGGCACTTTTAAAAAAACTAAACCCACAAAAACAAACAAAAAACCCCCAAAACAACCCAGCTTCCTGCTCAAACTGCTGCCTCTATCAGCTACACCACAGTACCTGTGTGTTGAGCCTGGCTCTTATATAGGCTTCGCCCTTGTGCTGGCTAAGGGGTGCTGGCCCCTCCCTAACCTGGACTCAGCTGGAACAGGGGCTTCAAGCACTCCTTCCTCAGGGGCAGCTGGTAGAGCTTGTCAGAAGCAGCTGGACCTTACCAGAAACTTGCCAGAAGTCAAGGTCTCCTGTGGGTCTCCTTCCTTTACCCTTATCTTTTCCTTATCCTCTTCCTCATCCTCCCCAAGCAGCAGCAGGAACCCCTCTGTTCCTCAGAGGGTTCCCAGCAGTCCCCCAGTGATCTCAGACAAAGTGTCCAGAAGACCAAGAGCATCTCAATGAAAGCAGAGCCCAGAAACTGCTGTGCCAAGTGCTATGTCTGTGGCTGCCTCTGTTAGCTGTGCTCCCCCACATCGTGATAGGGACCAGAAGATGCTCCCAGCCCCCACACTCCTCCCCTGGCCTCCTCTCAAAAAAAGTAATTTTCCTCCTCCCAGAATAGACAGCGCTGGCCATCGATCCGCTCTGCGGCATTGTTTGCTCCTGGGCGGCTCTGCTTACAGAAAAGGCAATCATCAACCCAAACAGACACTGATGCTGTAACACAATCCTGCTGCTGGGGCTGGCAAGAGAAGCCTGCAAGACAGCTAGCAGAGCCCCTCTGCACCCCAGGGGGGAGTGAGGTTTCACTCCTGGTCCCAGCACCTCCACAGGCCCCTATGGGTTGGGGCTGGCCCTTGACACTGCTGGCCTGTGCACCCCTCCTAGTCCCACACAGCCAGGCAGGCTACAGTGATGTGCCCTTGTCCCCAGGTCCCTG
>NW_010551380.1:0-444 GCF_000687285.1 Phaethon lepturus | reverse complement strand
GGTGCTGGCCCTTGACAGGGGCACACAGGCTGGCCCCATGGCTGCTGCTAGCCTGCCCTGAGCAGGCTGGCGGGGCTGCAGTGTGTTTGTCCATCCCAGATGGGCATGGCTATAGTCCTGCAGGCTCTGCGCACCACGGCTTGGGGTCCCGCAGAGGAGCCGGGCCAGAGGAGAGGTGGCTGTCCGGCCGTGCAAGGGGGGTCCCGGGCTGGTGAGCGCCTGCAAGGTCCTGCTGGCGTGGCTAGGACAGGAGCCCAGCCCAGCTGCCACCCCACGGCCGGGCAGAGCATCCGTCCCCAGCCCGCTGCGTCAGCAGCGCCCATTAAGGAGCTCGGCCCCTGGCCAAAAGCCCCCTCCCGGCGGGTCCCCGCAGGGACCTATTTTGGGCAGGAATGAGGAAGCTCTTCATTCCCCTGCTAAAAATAGGGACCTTTCTCAGAGAGG
>NW_010551379.1:21247-21936 GCF_000687285.1 Phaethon lepturus | reverse complement strand
AGTCCTGGCAGTCAGGTGAAGTCCCTGGAGGGTGGAAAAAGGGAAACATGGCACTCATCTTTAAAATAGGAAAAGCAGAAGCAGTGGAAGCGGGGACAGGTATCCTGGGATGAGTACAGGGATGCTGTCCGGTTGTGTAGGGATGAGGTCAGGAGGGCCAAGATGCAGCTAAAGCTGAACCTCCTAGAAGCTATGCTAAGCCACATGGAGGACAGGGAGGTGATTCGAGACAGCCAGCATGGCTTCACCAAGGCCAAGTCCTGCCTGATCAACCTAGTGGCCTTCCATGGTGGACTGACCACATCAGTGGACGAGGGAAGAGCTACTGATGTCATCTATCTGACTTCTGTAAGGCTTTTGACACAGTCTCCCACAACATCCTTCTCTCTAAATTGGAGAGAGATGGATTTGGGTGGATGAGGAATTGGTGGGAGGGTCACATTCAGAGGGTAGTGGTCAGCAGCTCTATATCTACATGGAGATCGATGATGAGTAGTGTCCCTCAGGGGTCCGTACTGGGACCAGGACCCTTTAATATCTTCATCAATGACAAAGACAGAGGGATCAAGGGCACCCTCAGCAAAGTAGCAGATGACACCAAGCTGAGTGGTGCAGTTGACATGCCTGAGGGACAGGATGCCATCCAGAGGGACATGGACAAGCTCGAGGAATGGGCCCGTGTGAACCTC
>NW_010551379.1:0-21082 GCF_000687285.1 Phaethon lepturus | reverse complement strand
CCAGAAGGCCAACCGTGTCCTGGGCTGCACCCAAAGCAGCGTGGCCAGCAGGGCCAGGGAGGGGATTCTGTCCCTCTGCCCCGCTCTGGGGAGACCCCCCTGCAGTGCTGCGTCCAGCTCTGGAGCCCTCAGTACAGGAGAGACATGGACCGGTTGAAGTGGGTCCAGAGGAGGGTCACAGAAGTGATCAGAGGGCTGGAACAGCTCTGCTGTGAGGACAGGCTGAGAGAGTTGGAGTGGTTGAGCCTGGAGAAGAGAAGGCTCCGGGGAGACCTTATTGCAGCCTTCCAGTGCTTAAAGGGGGCCTGTAAGAAAGATAGGGACAGACTTTTTGGCAGGGCCTGTTGCCACAGGACAAGGGGAAATGGTTTTAAACTAAGAGAGGGTAGATTTAGACTAGATATAAGGAAGAAATTTTTCACAATGAGTGTGGTGAACCACTGGCGCAGGCTGCCCAGAAAGGTGGCAGATGCCCCATCCCTGGAAACATTCCAGGTCAGGTTGGACAGGGCTCTGCGCAACCTGATCTAGTTGAAGATGTTCCTGCTCATTGGAGGGGGATTGGACTAGATAGCCTTTGCAGGTCTCTTCCCACCCTAAGATTCTATGATTCTATGAATAATGAAGTGTATCAGAGGGGCCAGAAGAGCCATGCCAGTATTTGAGGGTCACTGAACATGCATTTGCTTGTGAATCTACAGTGCTGTGTGTGTGCATTCACCAGAGAATTTCAATCTTTCCCAGCCAAAGAGGAGGAAGGGATCTTGGCTGTCTATACTTATGTTTTATGCAAGTCCTGTATGTGGGTGCTGCTGAAGGCAGCGCCTCATCTGTGGCAGCCTGTGTAGCCGGTCATATCAGTGTCCTTTGTGTGTGTGCGTGGGTGGGTGTCTGCAATTAATGCTCAGCTTCACTACTTGTTGAACCTACAAACAGGAAAGCAGCAGGTACATCCATCAGCCTGGGACAGAGACCCCCCAAGTCTCTGCATTGTAGGAAGCCCCAACCCCAGAGCTGCTGGAGGTGGCAGCCATGTGTAACATCCCGTAACATTGAGCGCAGAAGAAACCTGCAAAGAGCATTCACCGTTAGAAATCTGCCCTGGGACAGCTCAGCATCAACTCACCGGTAGTTCATCCTTCTGGTTCCAAACTCCTGTGCACTGCCTTTGTTCAATAACTGCCTTGATATTAATTAGAGCTGGTAATGCTACACAACCTGCTGAAAAACTGCAGAAAAAGGAAACGTTAATATAAGGAGCCTGTTAGGAAACCAGCATTTTCTTCTATTTCTACTGTAAAGGTTAACTGGGACACAACAGTGTTTCATTCTATTTCATTCAGTTGTTGTCCGTATTTCTAAGCTCCATGCAATGTAACAAGCAAGTGTTTTGGGACAGGTTATCAGTTACTCTGCATCTTAGGCTAGGGCCCTCATGTAATATATTCTTAACTGAAAACAACAGCTAATCCCTGCTCTGAGTCTTATAATGAACTGATTTTCTATACCACCTACCTTGAGCTGTACAGGAGTTTTATTTTAGTATATATAGGTAGTTGCTCTCTTAACTATAGAAGAGTACATGCAGCCTAAGAGTTTCCGCATAACCCACACATACACACAACCCATAATGCTTTAATTAGATGTAATTACCATGTAAAGATACATATTTTTCCACCTTCATCTTAAATCAAGAAAACAAATATTGAAAAAACATAGGAAGGCAAGTGAAGGAAGGAAACCACAGCCTGTAAGATGAATGGCAGTATACAACTGACCAAAGTCAGCGTCCCAACAGTTCAGCCTGCCCTGGGAGTTACTGATTACCATAACTTACAACACTATTTTGAAATGTTTCACCGTGTTACAAGAGGAAGCATGACACTGAGTTTCCACAAGTTAAGAGATGTATTGATGGATTTAAGTCTAATGACAGTATTATAAGCCTGGAAATCAGCAGAAACAGAAACAGGATCTGACCTTGGCATCAGCCTTCTCTGTTTCTTTGGCAGATTATTTTACTATTTGTGCAAGTTTTACTGTCTACAGAAGTCACGACCTTCCTCTCCACTCTGCCCCTCCAGGTACTTGTTTTTATGTTTCTGCAGCAACATTCTGGATAGTTTATTTGGAGGGATGTGCCTGAAACCTATGGATCTCTTGCCTAAGATAATTAAAAAAAAAAAAATCCTATCCCTCATCTCTGACTGGCCATTTTAACCCTTTACACTTTGCTTTTTGGAGAGTAACTTGTTTTAACCCTGTGGAAAGTTTAGGCAAATAGCACTTGTAGAAATAAAAGCATTACTGCTTTAATGGTTCTGTATAAAACACCTCAGGAAGAGCCCTTTAAGCGTATAACCACACAAGTAAATAGTACATTCAAATAATTCGAATGGTGTCCTGTAGTCTTTCAAGACCCTGAACCATGACCTCCATAGCACAGCTAGAGTTTTCTCACTGACTCCAAGCAGTAATGCAGACCATGAGGCCTGTACAGGATTAGATACACACTGGGAAACCAATCAGCCTTAAAAAAAAAAAAAAAAAAAAAAAAAAAAAAGGACTGCTACCCATGTTCTAGAAAGCAATCTATTTTATAGCAGGGATTTAACTTTAAGCTGGTTTAATTTCTACAGGATTTGCATCGCTCAAAGGTCATGCCAGTTTAGAACAGTTGTTTATGATAAGAGTATTGATACCACCTATAAAGTAAATACATTTCAGTGCAATTGATTTCACACCAGCCGCAAAGCAAGCATCCAACCAATCCAAACATTCACCGAAAAATCTTTTGGTTATTTGCACTAGAAACTGTATTACAGTATCAGTGCAGGAGCAATTAAATTCTAAAGGACTGCTGTTAATTTGACTGAAACAGGAAAAAATGAAAACCAAAAACTAGACATAAAAGTTTTAGATATCTATAAAACCCTCAAAGTGAAACTCAATGTTTATTACAGAACGACAATTAACCTGAAAGTGCTCCCTTTGCTCCTTCTGTTGTATACTATGACTGAGGTGCAACAAGAGAAGCAGAAGGCTTGACAATTTTAAGAGCTCTAAACTAAGCACAGAACTCTAATAATACTAACATGCAAACAGTAAAAAAAAAAAAAGCCAAAACAAAAAAAAAGAAGAGGTAAGGAAGCTTCTAAGTACCAAATCTAGCCCAGAAATACAATTTATTTTCTATTTCGTGTCTGAAATGAAAATGAGAACATTGGGCAAGGATATTGGGGGAACAGGAATCCAAAGGCTAAATAGTAGCTAATCTGTTTTATCTTTAGAGAAGCTAGAAGGAGATTAGGTTGGTTTTTCTTCCCATTTCCAACAGCCTCCTACAGATTTGCATTTTGTCAGATTAAATACTTAGCTTGAAAGCATCTCTTTCTTCTTTGCAAATGAGGTCCAGCAAATAATCTGGAAATTTTAGCAGCTGAAATCACAGCATAACTCCTAAGCATTCTTCTAAGGAGAACACAGGTCAAGTAACATGCGGATTAAAAACCAAGATCATTAAGTGCCGACAGAATCATGGCCAGAGTTTTAGAGTTGTTGGGTTTTTTTCAGTTAAATAGCAGGGATAGTTTTCACACATTTGCTGAGGGAATAATTGGCTGATTGCCATCCTCATCTTTTGCACTGATGTCTAAACTAGGGAAGCCCAATTCCATCCGTGAATGCTTGAGCTGAGAAGGTGCAGGATAAAGCACAGCACATGGGAACCTCCAACATCTAATCTTGGTAAATCTTGTTAGAGCTAACTGTAACCATACTCTTTATTTAATACCAGGTAGATGAGACTACTTCTCAAAAGTTGTTTCTTTTTTCCTCAAGAAGAAATAGAAACCAAAACACTATGTACCTGGCCTTAAAAGCAAGCAAAACCCAGCATACCTAACACTGAGAGGTGATTCAACTGAGAGACCCAGAAGAGCACAGGCATCTCTTGTAAAGATGTCACAGATGTCCGCCCACTGGTTTGCATCTAATAGATGAACGTACGGAGAGTTCTCTATACCTTGCCGCAGATATACCAGGCTGCCCATCAAAACCTGAATATCTGTGAGAGACCAGGAACAGTTAGTTATTTTGTGCTACACATAAAAGCTAGTGTTTACAGTTTTAGCTTTTACATGGAAAACAGGCAGATACACCAAAGTGATAGTACACATCTTCACCTCCTCAAAATAACATTACAGCCATCACAGAACAGACGTCTACAGCTATGAGACCTCCAGTCTACTATGGATAGATTGGGGGGTTGTCTGCCCCTCTACAAGCACAGCATGCTGCCTATTAATTTGCTTTAAACAGGTTTACTTTTTGTAAGCTTTCTGACATACACTGTACCCTAAAAAAAACTAGGCTTGACTGGATTTAATTTAAAGATTGTTCACTTAATTCACATATTCTCCATTTTTCAGAGATTTTATTTCTCTTTGTATTACCCCACACAGCAGAAAATAGTAGGTCGCTATTCCAAGAATGTTTCTGTGCATTTTTAATGACAGCAGACCTATTCTAGATGTAATCTAAGTATTATTTAAAAGAGTCAAAAACCTTAAACTTAAGCAAATGTGCAGATATATTAAAATATAATTTTCTGCCTCTTTAAAAAAAAAAAGAGAAGTTAATTCAAATTGTACAGACTCAGGCTATACATGTTAGATACAAAAATAAGAAGCCTCTAACAAAATTAAAATAGTGGAGTAAAACACGTTTGGAATATGATTTATATTTTATTACAAGGTGCTACATCCAAATCTTTTAAATTCCCTTAATGTGACCAAAAAAACCTTACCTTTCTGATGATTTAGGGCAAACGGCTGGAAGTTTTTCGCATACTGAAGTGCTTCTCTTTGATTTGCTGTTCCACCCATCAATAAACTAATGAAATATAATCTGTGTAGTTTAAATTCCAACGAACTATTCTGTGCCATAAGCATTTCTCTGTTGGATACCGCCCACCTAGAAGAAACGAGGAGGTACAATGGGACACGACACGAGTAATTAAGTGTCAGCCTACACCATATGAAATGATGACAATTATCAAACACCTATTTCAAGGAGAATATGACTCTTCCCTGAGCTTCCATGAGTCTATACAGAGGACAGAAAACACTAAGACCTTTTACAAGTAATGGAGCTATACAGGGTGCACAACACATGAACGACTGCACTTCTGGTGCTGCTGTACAGGTTAACCTCTGCAAAATTCAGCCCTGACTGGCTGGAACGCAAGACTGAACTAGGCACAATATAAGGTAGAAATAGCTAAAGTCTACCATATTTTGATTAATACCACTCTGTTACTGAATCTTTGAATTGAAGATAAGTCTTCAGCTGCATGTTGAAGAAGTTTGATCAAGACTTTCAAGAACGTAATTTCGAACCTCCTCATTCCCCAAACATTTTCTACTAAGCCACTATGTTTATGTGTGTGCGTAGGTTGCCCTGGAGAGGGGAAGTGCATCTACGGGGGCCTCAAGACAGACATTATAAAGACCTTACACTGGGCGATAGGGAGAAGGGAAGGGAAATCAGTTTAAATACCATACTTTACCTTGCTTAAAGTCCATTTTCTGTGTCATTTTCAACTTGGGCAATAAAAATATTTCTCACTTTCTGAGTCTTATTCACCATGACAACACTAACATCTGGCTCTCAAATAACATGGAAGAATTCCTAAGCATGCACCAAGTAAAATGAACTGGAATTTTTAAAGCATTTCATAAAAAATTATTTTAGTATTTAGATTTTATCCATCCTTTTTTTTTGTGGGCTTGTTTGGGTTTTTTTTTTTCCTTTTTTTTTTTAATTCAATTTTGTCAGGCCCAAATCAATCCAATCTTTCTCTTAAGAACTTCAAGTTTCAATGTTCTTCAGTACATCTGTTTCTCATTAGTGTTAATTAGTTATACTATTTTCACTGTGGGGGCCCCATTAAGCAAAGAGCTTTTCACTTTTCAGCAGGGAAGTGAAGTAGCCTCTATTCCTTTAAAAGAAGGGGTATGCAAGGCTTCTGTTCTTTTCAACCAATACTAAAATAAGCAAATTAAGCATTCTTACAGTAGTGGTAAAGCTTTCAATGCAAGTTAGCCTTCTGCATCAAGATGAAGTGTTAATGAGCAAGTATCTACTTTCAATTTGTTGTGGTGAAAGTGTCAGGAGTCTGACTTTACTAGCAAGGCTTTGTAATGACAGGAGTAAACTTTCAGCAAGAAACAGTGAAAAATGTAGCCTTTGAACTAAGAACAATCCCTACTGTCCCTAACTTCAAGCAGTTTCAAATAGGCAGCCTCAGAAGACAGTCAACACCATAATCTTAACCAGGTGGGAATGGCACACTCACTAACCATGGGGTGGGGGTTTGAGGGGCTTTTTGGATTTTTTTTTTGTTGGCTTTTTGGTTTGGGTTTGGTTTTGTGGTTTGGTTTTTTTTTTTTAATATGATCAGTCTCCACAGTTTACACTGGGTATAGTGGCAATAAAGCTCACTCTCAATTAAGAAAACAAGAACCTGAAGTTAACAACCATAGACCAATAAGCATCTGAACGACAAAAAAGTATTATCAATAAACAATAACACTAGAATCAGTCTACAGTCCCATTAATGAGATATTAATCTGTATTGCATCAAAGGGAGGCATCAAAAGAGCCTCCATCCTCTCCCTGCCATTATTTGCAACCACATAACACGGTACTTCATCTTCCTGAGATTAAGCCTATTTTTCCAAATTAGCTTTTAGGCAGGCTTTCCATTTTTAGGTCTCCGAGTGGCAGCACAGATTTGTATCGGAAGAAAGCAGCCACAGAAGCAAGGCCTGAGGTGTTTGGTCTAGGACATGGTGTTCTTATTTCTAATGGAAAGACAGAAAACCAACAAGTGAGGTTTAGAACATTCAACCCACATACTCTCTACAACCATCCAAAATCATTAGTAATCACAACACCTGTCCTCCTACCTCCTCTCAAAACAGTACTTTCAGGGTGTTTTCACTTCTGAGACTCAAATCCACCTGAATTTTTTTAAAGTTTAGGGTATACAATACAACCCACAGGTACACAGAGCGCTCTTCTAGCTTCTACATGGGATTTAGTTACAATTAATTTCACAAAGACCAGCAAGGATTAAATTAAGTTTAAACCATATCCCAAAGGTTCCAGCAAATACCAGGACCTGTCTGCCTTGATGCTTTACAGACATAAGAGAAGACATTATCTCTTCCCTGGGAGATTACAGTCAAGAGTTTCGAACCTGCAAGTCATTTCCACCAGACCTTCACATGGAGACCCACCTGAGCTCAGAAGGGCCAGAATGAACCTATGGATTTTCCTCCCCCATCACCAATTTACAATGAGAAAAGTCATTGGAAATTAATAGCATCCTGCAGAGGTACAGAGATTACACAGCTTAGGGTACAGGCCCAGACTGGGCATCTACAAAGTCAAGTTGCACACCCCACAAGAAAGAAAAATTCTATGGCCAGTCGTCCTAAATTTCTGAGGTGTAGTATTTGCAAGTGCTGGAATTTCTATTGGTAAGAAAATATGAAAAAAATACAATTATAATATTTTTCTGTTTTGTTTTTTTTTTTAATCTGATATGAATACTAGTTTCTCTCTATCACCACAGTATGGCATTGAAAGTCTTTTCAAAAAGTCATCAATCTGACAACTCCCTTTTGACAGCAGTGACCAGGAGCCACCCATGTTAGCTTTGTTTCCAACACGGAGTTAAGCCGAGCCACCAACTGCAGAGCACTGGCAGAGCCAGAGAGACTGGTTATTGTTGTCGTCCCAACCTTCCACAATTTTGCATGGTTAAACCCTGCTACACTCCCCTTCCTGGTTCATGACACTGTAATTAATAATCCTTGTGTAACACCCACTGTCTGCTTCAACACTACAGTAGCCTAGCCCTGGAACAGACCAGTTTGGGACTGCTTTTAAGCACCCCTGAAGCTGTACTTACTGATGCAAATTTTAGCCGTTTATTATCTTTTCGCCCAAAGAGCACGATGCCACCCCTCCAAGCTCCTCTCACATACAGGCTGTCTCTCCAGGAGCGGTTTCTAGCCCTCCTCCCAAATACCCACATCCGCTGGGAAATAATATGGGAAATACATCCACTAGCATCAGCAGTTCTGCGGAATAACTGGGCTTCTAAGATATCGGTTACCTCCAACACTGTGCAGTTTTGTCACATTTTGATCATCCTCACTAACCACCATGTTTTTCACATAAGCATCACTATAAAAAAGGACCCTCTGTGCCCAGCAGCAGGCAAAAAGAAGCAGCTAGCTTTTGCACTGAAGAATTTAAACAGAATAAACATTACAAACAGAAATGAGATGGGGTGGGGGAGGGAGACCAGCATACAAACTGTGCTGACAATACACCCTATTCTCTGTTCATTCGGCTGTCTTCAAAATAAGAGTTCCTTTGAAGAAGGACCATGCCTTCCCCTTTATTTGAAAAATACTTAACACATTGCAGGAACTACAAGATACAACTAAGTACCAAGGAGTAAGGCAGAAGGCCTAGCAAACTGGAGCCAAGATGAATTTAGTGACTTCAAGTGGATGGACCTAACAGCAAGTTACTGTTCCTCAGAGAACATCCTTCGCATCAGCTATGTTACTATTTGAACTACAAGAAATACGTGGTGTAGCTGACAGTAAATCCTGTTTCAGCTGTAACATCAGGCCTTTCAGCATTGCTTCCCCTCAATGAGCCAACTCAATAACAATAAACCACCTGAGCTTTCCACCGTTGTAACTATATTCAAAGACCAACTATTTAGGTCAAACTTTGCATGACCCAGAGGCATAATCCTGGATTTAGTTTATGAGCACCACAGTATGAATATCAGAGCATCCCTGCACTTACTTTAGATGCCAATAAGCTCTGAACTGACATACTCGCGTTGGTTCATGTTAAAGGGAAAAAACGTTTGTTAATACTAAAATGTACTTAACTGAATAATGCAAAAAGGTATCTTAAGTGTATGAATTATGCTCTGGAATGAAACACTGAAGTTTTGAATTTGATTTAGTTTCATTGTTTCTATTTTTAAAAGGTCACTTCAAAGTTGGGGGTTTGTTTTTTTGTTTGGTTGGGGGCGGATATCCTTACTTCTGAGGTCAACCTGAGCTCTCACAACTTTTTTTTTTTTTTTAAAGTTGAGGGTTTGTTTGGGGTTTTCTGATATTTAAACTAAAAGCTATTCTGAAGTGGTACCGCGCAGTTATGTATCCACTACTGTAAATCCTAAAACAGTAGCCTGCGAGACATTTCATCATCCCCTCCCTCCTCACTGTCACTTTTAGTACCAGCTTACACGTCTAATGGTTGTAAAGTCTACTAAGGTCAAGAAAATATCCTGGTCTAAGGATGACTGATAGATTTGCAGATACTCCCAGAGCTGGTCTTTGGCTGAACATTCAGATCTATCCACTGACTTGCATTAACTGCACCATTTTGTTTGGAAGAAATCTCACTAACAGATCTCACTGTCAGCCCAGGTTCCCAGCAGCAGCTCAGGTCCCACAGGGACATTTCCTGCCGAGGAAAGGGACACACTTTTCACCCAGTGTTAACCCAGTACCTATCTAGCAGCAGCAGCCTGCAAAATACACACCTGTCCTTTCACTCCCTCTTCTCACCCTGTGGTCCTTTATCTAGAAAGGGAGAGCAACTTGAAGAAAGGCGAGAACTTTGATCCCGTGTCAAGTTCTGCTCACCCCAAAGGCTTGGCAAAGCCAAAAAGACTTGGTGATACCCAACACCTTTAGTAAGTCCTGGTATCCTTCACACTTGGACCTTTTAAAATGAGGTTCACTAACAATTCACTAAAAGGCTAAGTACCATCATGGCACACAACTGTTTCTCCAAGTGATGTTTCTTCCTGAAACCTTAAATGAGCATCACAAATGTTTCAAGTTAATCCTTAATCTAAGAAAAAGGCCTTTAGACAAGCACTGCCCATGGGGAGGGACACAGAGGGATGAAAGAAGGAAGGGGTTCACTTAGTAACTATACCTCTCAAAGGAGAAACAGGGACACATCAAAATATAAAGACAATATTTAAAGTGAAAAATTAAGCATTTGTTAAAAGCATTCAAAAACTGGAAAAAAAAAAAAAACTGAGTAGACTCACTCTAATGCAGGTCTCAGAACTCTAACTTTTAATGCTTCCAATATTCGATTCAACTCCACAAATGGTTCTTTTTGACTTTGATCTATTGATAGACCAGATTCCTGAAAAAACAAAGGCAGTTTTTAGTTGAAGCATAAGAAAACAGGGGATTAAGCTGCTGTTTTTCTGACAGTTTTAAGTATTCACCCGGAACATCACCATTCAAATAAGGACACTGACACAAAGCATGATTTTCTGTGGTCATTCAACATTCAACATCCACACTTATCGTTACCTGACAAAGTTCCTCGGCTACATCCAACATCCCCTGCCGGAAGAAGTGCTCCACCATCACCTCATTGAGGATTCGCTGGCTGTCAGCCTGCCAGCACCCATCTATCCCCACGCTGCTGATGTCGGAGTCAAAATTCTGAAATGTACAAATTAACAGTTAATAGGCTGGAACAAATCGGCCCATGTAATTTTTCTTCAATTATGCAGGACACCTATGTCTCCACCCTGATGCTTTCTGCCTATTACTGAGTTGGCCCTCAATTACCTCCTGTTCAAAGAGAAATATATCCGTCAGCTGCTTCGTTATCTCCTGTGTACAGAAGAAGAAATCCTTTGGCTTGCTCATTTCAAGTCTGATTATTATCCATTATAAGAAACTACACTGAAAAATTACAAGTCTAGCTAGCAAATTAGAAATGTAGTTAACTAATAAAGGGATTTCCAGACCTTGATGTGTTTTTGAAGGAAGTACCTGCAGAAAAGGCTTTTCCCATACATGAAAACTAAAAACGCAATGGGAACAGAAAACAAAGTCGCCTACACTGGAATCAAAATAGCATTATCAATGCATCACTGTCACTACAGTGCACCAAATTAGAAGTAAAAGCTTTAACTCGAGAATTTTTTACATAGCTGGGGGGGTAGACAATGCTGAAAAAGGAAAATGTCACTTCTCCCCACCCCCAAACAACAATGCAATTCAAATCTCTGAAGACCTCAACATCCCAGCAACAGGATGAGCTTTGAAGATCTGAGAGATCTTTTACAAATCTAACCCTGCTGATCCGACTGGTGTGTATTTTTAGTCCAGTGGCCTGTGGACATATTCCAGGAATAAGTAAAAATATTGTCACGGTGACTCTTCAGTAACACTTGGCATTGCTTGGCACTGTGCCTCTTGGCAGCAGGAGAGCAACACTTATTCTAATCCAAGATATAAAACAGGATTTTAACTGCTAACATGTCTTATGATTGGGGCAGGCAGGTTAATTTGAATAAAAATCCTCACCCATTGCCTAAAACAAACCTCTTGCAAAAGAAACAGAGTCTAGAAGTCAGCGCATTTCTTGCTGCCTGACCTGATGACCTGGTAACTATGGCTCTCTTCCAAAAAGGAACTTCAGAAATCAGAAGTTTAGCGAAAATAGCAATGCTTCAGCTGCGGCTCTGCGACAATTGACAGTCCTGCACAATACGGGAACACCAACCTAGCAGAAACGCATGCTTCTGTCAAAGCAGGCTGAGCAAATAACACAAAGTTGGTACGAGTTATCTTCCACTACTCTGCACAGCTCAGCTTCGCACTGCAGCTTCCTTTTATTCACCACTTACTAATATCCTGCATCAGCCACCTCCACATCTCCTTTGATGCTGCTCTGTGCCATCATGAGAAAGGGCAACCTTCTCATCCCTGCATGCGTGGCTTCAAAACCACCACTCCCTTCAGGTCTCTTAGCAAACTTCCAGTAAAACATTAACCTTAGGCTACCAAATGGTCTCTTCCATCTTTCAGAGATGGTGGTGCAAGATGAGTATTTATATTACCACCAGTGATTCAAATCTCATATTTAACATTTTCACTTGTGTCTTAACCTGTAAGCTCTTTGTCATGCTGCTCATCTTTAAGCTATGTCTTGAAAAAAAACTTAAGCATCTTGAAGACTCAATAATACTGTTCTTATTTGTGCTAACCCTTTGAAGCCTTTCAAGGGTTTTCAAAACATCTTTCAAACCATCACTGCTGATTCTGGTATCGCTGTCCAAACACCACTAGCAGGTAACGTAAATCCATCGACAATGAGTTGAAGAAATATCAGAAGCAGTATTAAGAACACACAAGCTTGCTTTTGTTACTTAGATTCTGGGGCAGGGATCATCAGTAATCTAAAAATAGCTGACTTTAAGTTATTATTCATGCCATTTCAAGTCCTAGCTAAGAAGAAACTGTATTCATCTGGGCACCTACTAACCATTAGAGCTGAACCTATGCCTTAAACATCATCACATCCTTCCCGTTGCTTGGGGGCAGAGATGCTAGAGCCACTTACTTCAGTTCCTTCACAAAATCCACATTTTGTTCTGAAACAACAAACCTATAAGCCTTAAGAACCTTTTCAAAACCTCATCATAAATTAGATTTGTTTAAATCCCATAAAAGATGGCAACAATGAGTCCTGTTAACCTAGATGTGCTGTAGATTCAAGTCACATCATACAACCTCAGGACCTAAGTTTTTTTTCTCCCCCTCATCCGTTCTCCAATTAACTTTTTTTTTTTTTTAAAACAATTTCTGAGGTCTTTATTATATGTAGGATTCTACAGCTCTGCCTCCTCTGGGTGCTGAGTAGCTTCAAGAATTGACTGCACATACTACAACGAGTGACTGTCACATGTCAGAAGAAATTACTGCTTGCCTTTGGCTTACATATTTCATAACTGTCATGCATGCAGGATATGCTGATGACTACACATCTCTCAGTTTTGTTTTCTAAATGCTAACAGTATGCTAACTGATAGCATGTGGGTTTTAATAAGATTTCAAAAGTTGAAATAAATGCTGTTAAAAACTCCAGAAAGGTTATTTTGTGCTTTTTCAGGTTTTAACCTTAGAAAAGTGTCAACTAATATTCTCGAAAAACAAACCCTTTTTTAAGAGCCTAACTAGTAAGCCCAGGGCTAAAGTGTAGAATATTAGGTACTAAATATACCAATGATACAACGTAAAATAAGTTACCAATAATTGCTAGAATGCAAGAAGGACTTCAAGCTGCACACACACACAAGATGGACCATTTTAACCAACATACAACCTTCCATGTTACCAGTAACAACATGATATGAAGAAGGATGATTATTAAGGACAAGTTTATTCCTCAGTTTCTCAGGTGAGATTATTTTGTGCATTCCTCCCTTCTTCTGAATACAAACCCCAAAATACAAATAAACTGCATTTGTTTACCTTCTCTGTTCAATTCTTTTGTTCATAAGATAAAGCTCAACTTGCAAAGAGTCTGTATTTATCTAGCCCCATTCTTCACAGCAACATAATTAAATGATGTTCAGTAAAGGTTTTTAGTTTGCTTGTTTGTATGCAGGTTTTTACACAAACAAACACTAACTTAGGTAAAAGTTTGCTTTCCCAAAACAAAGATTGGATTGAAATGTTGGCCCTTTAAAAACAGGCTTAAAATTCAGAGAAAAGATGGAACGAGTCACCATTTACTCCATTTACTTTCCTGAATAAAGGCATTTAACCACTACTCAGACAGATTGCTGCTAGAGGGAAAACATTTACTAGCCCCATCAAACATGCTTTGAGATTAATTTAAATCATTCCAGAAGAGTGATTGATTTACAGGGAGACTGACGAGTGAGCTACCTGATAACAAGTTGCTGAACAGCAGTGACATGATGAGTTCTGGAAGGAGAGCAAATGCTAGTACAATAAAGAAAAAACTGGATGCAAACATTTCCTTTCAAAGGAGAAAATACTCTTTGGAAGACTAGGTAACCCTTCATGGATCGGAAGCCTGTAATCCATGTAAAACTACTATGAAAAAAGGTCTAGCTTGTTAGATAAACTTTCCATGAACTGCTACCTAAAAAGCAACACACAAAGGTTTTGCATTTCAGACTTTAACACGGTTCATATTTGATGCCAAATTTGAACTTTGTTTTTCAAATGCTTAGAAGCTTCTGTTCTCAGTGTGAACTCCGCAGGCAGACAAATCTAGGTCCCATCCAAGTTCATAAGCAATGACTACACTAACTTCAAAACCAATCAGACTAAACTTTACATATATGTGTAACCCTGCTTCAATAGTGGAAAAAACAAATTTAACCTGAAATTTGCCACAAGCAGATAATACAGTAAGCCCTTTCAAAATCCAAGCTTGTTAAGTAGGAAGTTCGTTGATTCTACATGTAACAACAGCTGTCATTTGGATGCGTCACATACAACTGGTACCAATTATTAGCATGTTTCCCAATCTCAAATCAGGCAATAAAATGATGAGTTACATGCAGCTAGGAAGACCATAAGCAGTGTTCTAGAGACATTAATCCATCTACAAAATAAATGTGGATTTACATGTGACAGAAACAAACCTCAAGTCTCATGGATCAAGGCAAGGGCTGTGCTTCTTCAAATTCTAATGAGCATTTTATTTAGGAAGCAGTAGTGTTTTGCCCAGAATTTGTTGAGAATCAGTTCACTACATCAATTACACTTAATTACTTCTATTGGTTTAAGCTTAAGTATATTAAGGTGAAGGAATGGGGGAAGGGCAATTTCAATAGGTTATGGGACTCGGATTCCAACACAGGTTTTGCTGGCAGGTTTCAAGCACATTTCCAGCAGCACAGGGAAATCGCATTAAGTACATATGGAAGATTTCCTTCAAATGTCACTGTCCAGGGAAGCATTAAATTCCACCTGGATTTAAACATTACATGTATTCATCTGACAAACAGGCCAAGACTTCAGGGTACATTTTTAAAACCACAGTCAGGAAAAACTAATAAAATTCAAACTACTTGCACTAAAAAAAAGAAAAAATAATCAAAGTTCATATTTAAGGAGACAATCCTAACTGATGCTCTGAACTCCATAAAAATATGTCCTTCATTACATGCAGGACTGGGGACTCCTGCAGCTCCCACTGCTTCTAGTCTTTTGATGTAAACACCACAGACACTAAGCAAGACTGAGGAATGAGCACACTGAATACAGCAAGTTGAGTTCATTTTTAAACACCTCACTGAAACAGCCCTTCTTACACTCAACAGGCACAGAGCAAATTATTGGTATCCTTTCTACTATTTTACAAAACCACACACTTGAAATCTAAAAAGTGCTTTTATTAACAGCTATACTTTTTCAAATAAAAATAGTAAAACTTAAAACAGCAGGACAGAAACAACACTGGAAAAAACTATGCACATGACAACTGAAACAGCAATTTGGAGATTAGATCCACATCTAAATTTTATTAAGCTTCCAAGTGTTGTCTTCTTTGGCTTCTAAGAAATACTATCACTAATTTCGATTGAATATTCACACTCTCTATATATGACCTAGGGCTGCTCTATCTCAGAGTTTTTAAATGAAAGGGGTATAGCAAAACTTCAAAGCTTATTTGTACAAGGTCCACTTGCTACATCAGAATAGGAAAGTTTCAAACTTAGGACAAGATTACATAGATGTATTCCAGGCTTCAAGCCAATAATAAGGATGGAATTTTACTCTAGTTAATTGGTTTAAATACAGCAGCAAGGATTAGAGACAGATGCATCCTTAAGCTTTGGATAACAGTGACGCTTGGACTAAAGCTATTAGGACAAAGTTTGAGCTCTCCATGATGGTCAGTCATAGATACAAGGAAAAATGTAACAGTTGCACAGACGCTCTGCCCAATAATGCCACAACAACATGGCATCACTTAACACGAAAAAGCTGAGTTTTAGGACCATTTCAAAGAATTGTTAATAATATCTACCTACAAAAAAAAATACGTTCAGATCCCAGTTATTCTTGAACCTGGAATTCATAAAGACTGTCTCAAAGAAGTATCAAAGATAAGCTGCACTACCTTGTTATTTGTTATGGCATAGGCACAGATACTATAAAAAGTTTAATCTGCTCTACTTGCATTAAGAACACTGCCTATTATCAAATTAAGCCCTAAGAACTGAAAACACACCTGAAATATGTACAACATGCCTGTCTTTAAAAAAAGTCTCTCAGTTTTTAGGCTGCCTTCTAGAACAGAATGCCACTTCTGAGTCATTTGCTACTGAATGCTAGAAATGCAATAGATATAAAAACCACAGTGTTTCTTCTTGAGACTGATATTGAAGCAAACATTTTGCTAAACTGATATAACACATGCTATTACTAAGCCTAGAGGTATCTACAGGGCATGTTCTCTCGGAAATTAAGAGATCTGAGCTGCCCCAAAAGGAGTACTCCATATACAACGAGTTCTGAAAGCAAGTACTGTACATCCCACTGTCTTGCCTCTGCCCCAACCCTATGCTTCTGGAGTTGACAGGAAGATTTAATTAAGACTAATCGTAGTGTAAATGCAATTTTGTAAAGCAGAGTACACACCACAGAACACATGCAATAATACAATCAAACCACAACATAAATACCTTATCAATGGCTTTGCCAACCCGGGATACACTGCTGTGAATATCTTTATGATCAGATGCCAGTTTTTGAACTGTGTCTTTTATTCTTTTACAACACTGTGTCATAACAAGTGAAATTGTCCCCGACAAGTCTCCATCTTGATCTAGACAAAAGAGAGGAAAATTACTAACTTTGTTACAAACAAATGATAACATTAAATCTCTCAACATGCAACAACATCAAGACAAGAAATGGTACTAAAAAAGAAAGAAATGCAATCTAGAGAGTATTTGCAAAGCAGTATCAGTTTAAATGAAGGAAGATGTACAGGACATGGCTCACCCATGGAATTAGAAATCCAGTCAGGTGCACAATAACACTGAACAAGTGCAAGAGTTTTAAAAATTAATGTAAAGTTCTCATGTGTCCCAGTCACAGTACATTAATAAACACATCACATAGAAACACCCCAATCCACAAATCTCAGAGGATATAATAGGATGCTACTGAATCTATTACAGGATCAGTTTTCTTTCAGACAGTTCCCTGAAGCTATGTCAGAACGTCATGTTTAACTTCAAGGTGCAAGCAAAATTTGGATTAATGAGGACCAATTCATTCTTGCCCCACAAGCTACCCACTTATATCAGACCCTGTTTGCATTTGAGCTGTATGAAACTTCTGCTTCCTGACTTGTGGAAAAAGCTCTAAACAGTTCAGTCAACCAGTCTTCAACTCTCCTCAAAGGATGAGAAACAGCTCATAAAGGACCTGACTGTGAACATCAGATCCACCCTTTCCTGTTGTAAGATTTATTCTCTAGAAACTGTGACATTTTTAAACTGATGTTCAACTGACAGGTGTAATGGTCTACGACCCATTCTGTGAACAAAATAATAAATACAAAAGGTTTACAAGCCCCTGACAGCATCACCACATAGTTTACACCCTTCGTGCTTCAACTCAAACATCACTCAGTGGCTTTAGTCAGAAAAAAACCCAAATTACATTCTTTTTTGCTTTAACCCAGTCCTTTCTTCCAGCTTTTGATTTCAATATACAAGGAGAATCTCTTTTCCAGTCTAACCTCTGAAGGTCTCTCCTTCCTCAAAGTTCGTTCTACATGAGAATTTTTCCTTTAGGAACACAGACTTAGCAGCCTTCAGCTGCATGGGAAGGCTAATTTAAGTGGGAGAGCAGCCCAGAAATGCTTCTCTAACATTCCGGATCCAAACCCTTCATGTGAAAAAATAAAATCCCCAAAATATCTCTTTAGAAGAAAGATTTAAAAAGCAACCACGTTTTCCATAAAGTTTGTTCCTTTCTCATTTCATATTTTAACACGCCTTTGGTTTCAGCAGCACTTTAGAGTCCAGTTTCTGGTATTTCACGAAGAGCAAAACACAGTCACATGGAACTGCTGCTGCAGGACCAGCAAGCCGAGAACAACAGAAACAAACTGTAGCTCTTACAGGGTACCCTTAGCAATATGCCTCAGAGAGCGCAAAAGAAATCCAGAAAAAAGCTGTAATCATAGGGGTATGTTATAATTTACTGGCCACTTACTCTAGATACCTTCCTTTGTGCATCCTAACTCCCAACCCTGCTGCTGACATCAACAGCAAAAATAACCTTCTGTTGTTACACACTAAAACTAGCTCATCTCTAGAAAAGTAAATAGCTCCTGTTCATCCCCACAAGCCCCAGCTGAGGAAGCTTTAATTGCATTTTTGCAATAGCCATAGATTAAAAAAAAAAAAAAAGCTCTAACTATTTTTCCTCCCTCCAGTCCCATGAAGCTAATGATCACCTCCCAGGCAAACGGCTAATAGGGCTCTATATTTTTTCCTAGTGAACGAGTGAGGAGTAGTAAGATCAAAAAAGTCTCTTCTTCAGTGCATGCCCACTAACTTGATTCTGTGCATCCTGAATTAAAATGAAAACTTCACTCAACTGTTACATAAAGTTCGCCTCCTAAAATTATTTCAAGAATAATCACTATTTCTCAGTTGCTATTTAATTTTTATGATAGACATTTAAAATCACATGAGGGATCTTAAATAACAGTCTCATGACTTTTGCCAAGACAAAATTATCAGGCAGAAATTACACAACAAGCAAATGGAAATACTCATTGCCCAATAAACAGAGAGGTTAAAATACACTCTCTTAATAGCCAATTTTTTTGCAAGAAAGGCCATTAAACTAAAACCCAAACAACTTACATGCGTAACTGTGTTTACCCCAAGCAAATAAGTGAATTACTGTTCCTTAACACTTTACTGTAGCAGAAACCAATTACAATGGAACGCAATGAAAACGTCTACACAAGGAAAAGCCATCAGAACTTAAGAGAAGATTTCCCCCCTGCACGCATCTCTTTCACCTTTAATCAAACTGCAAGCTACTTCTAATGAATGAGCAGAAGAAAGCTTGCAGACCAGTAATTCTGTGTTCACAGAACACTACAGACCGACCGCTTCCCTCCGCATAGTGTACCTGTGGTCACAATTTTTAAAAAAATACATTAGCGAGTAGGCATAGAGTAGAGTCAAAAGCCAAGTTTACTCAGCCACACACATTTATACCATCCAAGAATAGACAATCCTGCCTTGGCTACTCCAGGAGGTGAGATATATCAAGGGGAAGAGACAAGAAAACCGAACTTTGTCTTCCTATTCACAGGCCTTGGCATAGGCTGTTCTGTGCTTAAGACTTTAATATGAAAGTAGCGCAAGAAATTTTAAGAGACTGTATGAGTGGGGAAAAGAAAAGCAGTTTAGAGGTTGAAGCAGCTTCCAATGGCTTCTTTTTCTCCACCCACTTCCTTTTTATATCCACTGCCTATTTAAGGTCTTTTCATACATCTTTGCTCTCAAATCTCATCCTACAGCATTAATTTCTTCTTCAGCAGTGAGGGTTTTCTTTTATTGTCCTTTTTTCCTTTTAAACTACATACACAAGCATCTTTCTGTAGTTCAGACCCCTGAATCACAAGAGGTCCACATTAAGAAGTATGGCTGCTTCCACTTCCATCAATTTTCAAAAATACTCAGGATACAGTATATAAAAGCTGCAAATACCTGTTCTTATTAGAAAGTTACCTGTAATAGGTAAAACCACAACAGTTAAAAATAATAACTGTGCCACAAATGAAGCCAGCTTACCCTCAGATGCCAAAATTGAACACAGTCCCCAGATGTTGGAGGCTGCACTAATGACACATTGGCTTCATTCTAGAGTATTTACTAGAAGAAAGCTCAATTTGCGATGTACTCTGCTGAGACAGCATCACCACTTACTTGGCAAGTGCTGAAAACATGTCCAGGGCCTTCACATGACAGTCCCAAAACTCTTAATCCAAGTCTGGATGAAACTACAAACTGGAACCTTTTAATTTTATTATGAAGGTAGTAAAATCTCTGGACCCGCAAGAGGATTCTCACAGAGAATCTTTACAGCCCGACATATCAATACAAGCGTAAGGATCATGCCACGCCACTTTCCAGGCAAGGCCAGCATCTCAGCTTGTGAGGACATGCATTTTATCGACTGTCCTTAATGCACAAAAGCCCAAACCGTTTTGAATAGCACAAAATTCATTTATCAAAACACAGTTCAAAACAACACCAAAAGGACTGAATGCTATTTCATCTCAAATAAATGTCTCAGAACTGGAGTTCCATGTTTGCTCTCTATGGAAATTGCTGCGTACACACACAGCAGCTCTGATACATTCGTGTTTATGTTCCTGGAATTACAGGCACTCGTAAGCAAGCTTTGCACCTGTATTTGTACAAGGCTACAGCAAACACATTTTTCTCCGAACCAAACAAAAGCAGATTCCACAAAACCAGTGAAATAGCACAGTTTGCTCTCAAGTTTGGCTCAGGAGCCTGCAAACTCTCATTTTTAATCCCCGAACCATCACTCGCTTCCTGCATGGCCTCGGGTAAATCACTTCAGCTGTCTCACCACCCCCTCCCACTCCATCAATACACACCGCATCACCTCCAGCTCAAGGATTTCGCAAGGTTTAAATGTTTCGTGTTTATAGCGCGCTTTGGCCACGGAGCCCGCCTGCGCAAGTGCTCAACACCGGCTGTAAAACACAGGCAAGGCTTAGGAGGCCGGCTTTGCTTCCTGCTAAAAAGAGTGGCTTTACCCTAAACACTTCCAAACCTAGCCACATCGAAAGAAAAGAACTTAGTGACGGGGGGGGAAGAAAAAAAAAGGGGGCAGAGGGGAGAAAATAGGGTAGCCCAGCTGTTTATTTCCCCTGAGGGTGGGTAACCCGACATGAAGGCGCAGAAGGGACGGACACGCCGTGCCTGCTGACCGGGGACAGAAGGCAGGCGAGGCCTGGGAGGACCGATACCTGTCCCTACCTTTTAACTTTTCCCTGTCAGAAAGGCACACAAAGCTCTGACTCGGGGAGGGCAGACCCCCAGCTCAGCCCCCAGCAGCCAGATCTCCCCTGCTCGCCGGAGCCGGCCCGTAAAACG
>NW_010551378.1:49783-56994 GCF_000687285.1 Phaethon lepturus | reverse complement strand
GGCCTGATCACCTGGTTGTCCTGTACATGTCACGTGACGGCGCTGAAGATGATCTGCTCCATAAAGCAGCAACAGAATAACTTGCTCTGCCCCAGCTTTCAGGATCATCTTCCTCCTCTTCACTGCTTTGTGCTGGAGAGGGACCATACACCTCATCCCTGAAGGAAGCAAACCTCTGCCTGTGCATTTCCATGGAGCAGAAGCTGCCCCTTCGTATCAGCTCTCTGATACAACTGTAGACAAAGTATAGGACTCCTATATGGCTGGCAGTCAATGCTCACTCAGCAAGCCTTTACATTTTGAGACTTCAGCCTTAGCCAAGGAAAAGCCTAAAATATCTCTACAGCTTTCGGCAACTTGTCTTTAACTAGAGGTACTTTTAAATTATAAGCCTTACAGGTTATTCAAACTGTTCCTCTAGAAAAAAGTAAAACATGTGATAACTCATTTTGGACAGGCAAAAGCATTCCAAAAATTATGAGCATGATTCATTTGAACACGATAACAAACAAAGGGATTTGCTTCAAAGACAGCTGGTAAAAGGAAAACGCTCTCAATAGGTCCCAGTGGCTGCTTTGTGCTATGCCACCAGGCTGCTTATGAGAAGGCCTAATCAACAAGAGAGTCTTTAAAATCCTATTTATCATACTGCACCAATAGTCATCTGGTGCTCTCCTTTTGCCCTGCCTGCCCCTGTGCAGCCAGGTGAAGAGTGAAGAATGTTTCTTCAATGATTTATTCAATAAAGATCACAAAATTAATCAGATAAATTATTCAAGACGTTATTTGCCAACTTTTGCTGCTCACATTGCAAGAAAGAAATTGAGCTCCTGAGAGTGTTACACACAAAAAGGTTGTGCCTATAAAACAACTTCGCCAAATCTTAAGCAAACTATTATTTAGCAATCCCCATGCCCAAATAGCTCCTACTGCCCAAAGAAAGGCTAGTACAAGAGGCAAAATAGAGGCTTGCTCTCCAGCATCAAAATGGGAGAAAAATACATATATTTATCTTAAAGGTCTGTTCAGTCATTGAATAGTTGCCTAGCAACATTTCCTAGCAACACCACTGCAGAAAAACCACATTGAGCACTCTCCTACAAGTCAATTAGAAATGGTAATTTGTACGGGAAGATCCCACCATCCATTCCAATTAGAAACAACAATTCTTTCCTCATTGCCATTCTTTTTTATCAGAAGCTTTGTAAATTTATCCCTTGCTCCATCTTGCTCTGCCTTCCTCCACTACTTCTTCCCAGGTAACAAAACTTCAAATTAGCAGCAAGTCAACATCAACAGTATTACAAGCAACACCTAAAAATATCATACAACACATTCATCTTCATTTCCAAATCAACGATCAGTTTCTTCTCTTCTGCAAAAGAAGCTCAAGAGACACAGCTGGCTCTTCATTACTCTTCAGATGTGGAGATACTTTCAAAGGAAGAGTCCTACAGCAAGCTGTAATTCTGGCACTAGAAGTTGCGCTGTGCTTCCTAAAGTTCACATGGCTGTAGCTTGGTAAATTCTCTTCGTGTCCTGAAGCATAATACAATTAAGGAATGTGGTATTGCACCAGTAAACTACTACACTTTTCTGTGTCAGTCTGTAAGCAATAGCAATGGATAAGAATGGTTTGTTTGGGAAAAAAAGTAATTAAAGCGCTTGGTAATTTCATGTCATTTAGTGCGACATGTTCTGAAATGAGATTCGAAAACTAAAAACCAGGCAAATCCTCGATATGGGAATGATCACCTATTTAGAGCCTTTCATACTTGAATCTGTCAATCTCAGCAACAAAATTAAATGAAGAGAAAGAGGAAAGAAGAAAGTGAACCTGTGTGGGCTGGTGACTGATCGAGGTTTAAACAGTCTCATTTATCGATCTCTCTGATACACAGTAATGACAAAAAATGGATTTCCCACTGTCAAACGACCATAACTTTCTAGATGTTTACTCTCTCCAGAGCCAAAAAGCTATCTCCTACTTAATTGCTTACAAAAACTATTATATGCTTTCATTAGTGTTTTTCCTACTCACTGTCCCCTTTATATAGATTGCTAGTAATCTGAGGGAGACGTCACCCTCAAAGTTTGAGGGAGAAGCTTCAACACAACGCTTCCTTACAGACCTCACTTATATCCTACTCAAACTCCTAACAAGCTGCAAACTCACAAAAACTTAAAGAATTAGAAAAGTCCTTTCAGAGTCTTAGATCCCGAAACATGTTCTCCCAGCATTGCTCTCCAAAAGCAGACAGCACTACTGACCTTCATGTGGCCTGGGATGCCCTCTCTGCTGAAGCACCAGTCAACACAAGCACTGTACTGCCCGTGCTCAAAATCCTCTTTGGGAAAGGGAGAAAAGCTGAGGGTCAGAGCCAGGATGCACCATGATCTTCATGCATTAGGCCATTGTTACTTTTCAAACTTGCAAGTCCTAGAACACTAGGCAACGGGACAAGAAGAAAATAAGTTTGCCTCATCTGTCCCCTTGCTTCAGATGGGATCAGCTGCAACCTACACCATTCTCAAAACGTGTTTACACACTGTGACCTCAGCAGCCACCAGTGATGAAGAAGCTGCTACCTCCAAAGACAAATCATTTCAGTGCCTCATTAGCTCAGGCATTAGAGGCAAAGCTTTGCCATATTTTAAGTCCTTTGACCTCACTTAAGACTCTGAAAAAAAAAAATTAAAAACTGATTCTTTAAAAAGAATTCCCATGGCACACAGGACATCTGCCAAAACTTAGTTTCTATTCACAAGGGAACTTCTGCTTCTCCCAGCTTCCAAATCCTGATGCACACATGCAATTGCAACCTGTCTCTTCCCCTGATGACATAGGTTGGGCTGCTGCTCGGGGCTATTTTCTGGCCATCCTCCTACAAAAGATCCCCGCAGTTATCAACATTTCCAACAAGGTATGGCTGCTTTGCAGTGGCTAACACAGTTGGGAAAACATGTCAGGTATGTATCTGACTTCAAGTTGAGAAATGACATTACAGCCCTAGCAGCATCAGCTTTATAGACACTGTTAAGAGAAAGCTTATTAGTCTGTGAAGCCTATGTGGTGAACCTGCAACCCTCCAGCTGACTACAGCTAACTACTTATTTCATAAAGCCCACAGCAAATTTATTCAATAGTAACATAAAGGGTAAAAACCACAACTGTGTGTTTTAACATATAGCTTGTCAAACTTATTTCCTTCAGCAAGGAAAAGGTTCCCCACACTTGCCCGAGAGCAATATATTTGGTAATAAGGTAGTATAATCAAAAAGCAGACCTTTCTCCATAGCAAACACATTTTGACACTCTGATTTATGTGACAGTATCGTGCATCAACTAGAGCTGGGAGATGAATCTGTCTACACCTTTCCTTTAAGGTGAACACAGTAAAAATAACAAAACAGCATTGAATCTCCAGAGCTAGCTTAGGAGAAAACACACCAAAGCAGGTTAAATTCTGCATCAGCAAAAACATAAATGCACCAAGTGTGACAGATTCAAATAAGAGAGTCTGAAACAAGTATCACCATCCCTAGGTGAACATGCAAAGAGGGAGGCAAGGATAAACCAAGGGTCTCCTCTCTCCTTATCACCTTCTCAGCTTCTCGAGGAGTCAGTGCTCCCTACTCTGAGGCTGGCCTGCGGGTCTGCTCCCCATTCCTCTCACTGTCCTCCGCTGCTGCTTGTGAGGTGCCTGCTGTGCACCTCGGTCTCTCCATGAAGGAAGCAGCCTTCTTGTGCAGGATGAACCCAAGGATGAATGGAGGCAGAGAGGTACCTTGCTCTCCTTTGCCCAAGCAGAGCTTTTGAAAATGACGCCAACCATGAAGAGTGAACAGGCAAACCACTCCCCACACCTCCCCAGCTAGAACCACCGACAGCCCCTGAACGTGGATCCAACTTCACAAAAGTTCAACAGAGTTACGATGTTAGAAGTTACTCTTCCAATGCCATGGTTTGGGATTATGTAAATTCTGTGCTAAGAGCACAGGGAGCCATTTATAGTCTTTTATCAAAACTGCAGTACTGAAACTGTGTTTGCTCATCCTTCAAAAGGCCAGAGAATACTTTTACAAAAGAAATGAAAAGGTAAGTTTTGAAAGGTAATTTTAGAATTTAAATGAGAAAGTAGTGATTATGCCTTTAGCCCTTCACGACAGACAGAAGGGCTTTGTTGTAAAGTTAGGCTGGAACCAGCCCAATTCAACTATCAGAAACAGTAGAAAGAAAAGAAAAAAACCAAACAACTCTACATTAAAAACATTGTCATGCTAACAATCCAGAGATCCAAGACACCCTCCCTCATAGGTCACTGGGGAGTCTTTTTAATCCTGAAAAATTTCAAAGGACCCAGAAAGGATCCTGTGGGGTAATACACTGGCAAGATGAAAGACGTTACAGTCTGTGCATCCCAAATTCCTTTACGTTCTTCAGATGCACTCAGCCATGGCAAGCACCAACTGCTTCTCTTCTCAGCAGTTAGCTGCTCCATACCGACGCCACTGCAGTCCCAGGGACTTGGCAATTCAGCTTTATCCATGCTTATTTGACATGAATGAACTGGAGTCAGAAGACAGGACGGAGAGAAGACAAGACAACAGAGCCAGAGGACGGCTCCCTGAGGCCACAGCCCAAGAGGAGCAGTGGGCTCCCTCCCAGAACCCCCTGCCTTCACCAGCTCAACCTGCAGGCTCCCAGAGTCCTCACAGGTACAAGCTACCCCAACTCCTTCAGGAGTAAGCACTCAATTTTGTATTGCTTTTTGGTAGCTAAGCAAGAGGAATGTGCCCAACAGGGAAAAAGAAAGTATAGAATAAAATGCAAGTTCAAAGCATGCCTCTGATACAAAGAGAAAAAACGCTTCTGAAGAATATTGGGGGGAAATTGTAAAATAAGCCCAGATCACTGATAAGATCTGACAGTCCTTGGGCAAAACCCACAAGCTTTCCTGGAGACACCTATGCAGCATATCCATTCTTCTTTTAAGTTCTCCGTTTACTGAGAAATCCAAGTGCCTAAATACTAATAGCCACGGTTTCCGGTTGAAACGAAGACATACTGCAGCAGAAACCATGCAGACAATCCTTTTTTAAGTCAGATGGTAGGGGTTTAGTGGACATGGTGGTGTTGGGTTGGTGGTTGGACTTGATTATCTTAAAGGTCTTTTCCAACCTAAATGATTCTGTGGGTAGAGTACAAGCTGCTAAATGTCAAGAAGCATAGCTGCAGCAAAAAAACCCAACATTTTATTTGATGAAGCTGCCACTATGAAAAGGAGCTTTGTCTCATAGATAACCCACAAACTCCCACATAAGCTTCCTGAAAATTCCACATTCAACACAAGTTCACTGGTCATTAGACACACACAGGGTAAGTCATTGGCCAAATCTTTACTGACCACAGAAATTTAGTACCATCACCTTGACAAAGTCAAAGGAAAGGGGGTGTGGGGACAGAAAAGAAGAAACCTCATAATAATACTTTTTCTTTTTTTTTTCTTAATTAATACCGAATGCTCAAAGCCAAGTCTCCGATTCATCCATTAGACTTGCAATTTAACCTAAGAATACAATGGGGAGACAGGGGGCTGGGTGGAGTCTGTCCCTTCTATGGACCAAAATACTTCAGTTTCTAAAAATAGTTGTTTTAAGAGGACTGCAAATTTGTCAAGTCCTCTCGTGCCAAAGGAACCACAAGTTCTTTACAGAAAACACAACAGTACACACAGAAAGATGTAAAATGGAATCATAAAAGAAACTTGTTTTCTTTAGCAGATTGCTTGTTCACCAGCAGGTATTTTCACAAGAGGCTGTCTCTGTGTCTTTCTCGAGAGAGAAGAAACAGCATAAGACTGGAGAAAGGGAAATCTGAATGTACTTGCAACTGATTCTCTGAATTTTCAGTAGCTTAGCACTAAATGAATGCAACTGTAATTGCCTGTGTTTCCAAACTACAGAAGGATTTTATTTATGAGTGGAGGGGCCCACTCTCTCTCTCTCACTTTCCCTGTCCATTCTTTGAAAAGCATAAAAAAATAAAAAGCTGCAAGTAGAGACCTGCCAGGTACAGAACAATAATTCCATTTGCTCTGACTCCTTTCTTCAGACAGTGTGCCTTCAGACAAACTTCAAGTTGAAGAACACTACATGTCGGATGATCAAACATGCAGGATTTGGGTGGATTCCCATGCCTGTGACACAAGGCTGCACACCACTCTTCCAGCGAGCCAGGGGAGCTAATGGGATTTTGGCCTGTCACTCCCCATTCTCCCAGGATGGTGAGAGGGAGCAAAATCTTCCGCTACTCAGATTCAGCATCTGCCAACTTGCACATTTTTCCTCAGAGAAAGCAGAACAAGCAGAAGTTTTGCAGAGAACATTTTTTGCCTCCTCTGATTACAGCCTTATTACCTGTCAGGGTTCAGTCTGCTTCAGTCAGTATCTTCCCAGAAATGACTCACGAGCAGAAGGTAAGGCTAAGGCCTTTCAGTCCCCTCTGAAATTTCACAACATTGAAATGCAAAGTCATCCATAGAAATACAGATCAGCTGTAACAGAGGCAAAGATCTAAGATGTTTGGCAAGCCTGAAGTAGCGGGCACAGCTACCCAAAGATGAAAAGCATTTGGGAGGTGGCACAGCAGCATACTGATGACTGCCTGAAAAGAACTGTTCCTCTAAAAGGCATAGAGAAACCAGATTTCCAAATGGCAAATCTCAAGGTCTTCAAGTGTATCTACACCAGAACCCTCCACATGGTTCAAGCCACACGCAAGGGCTGGGGGAAAACGTAAAGTCTGTTCACACAGCTTTATAGTTTTATAGTGCAATTGGGTTTCTCAGTAAACGGAGAACTTAAAAGAAGAATGGATGTGATACGCTGCATAGGTGTCTCCAGGAAAGCTTGCTGGTTTTGCCCAAGGGCTGTCAGGTTTCATCAGTGATCTGGGCTTATTTTATAATTTCCCCCCAAGCTTTATAGTGCAAAGGCCCAGCTTTGTGCAACTGCAAGTGCTTAACAATGTGCTCATTACACTGTCCCACACCAGTTTGCAATGGGAGATGGGAGAGAAGATCCACGCTCCACTGTTGAGAGCATCCTGCATCATCAGCACCCATTCCTGAGTGGAAAGGAATGCACCCCTGCTTCTGCTGGGAATGTCTTTCCCCAACCCACCACAAAAAAAGAAAAAGAAAAGGCGG
>NW_010551378.1:34475-49688 GCF_000687285.1 Phaethon lepturus | reverse complement strand
GGGGCGCAGAAAAAGCCTCTTTGCAGCCATATTACCCTCTCAGGATTCAGCCACTGCTTGTAGCACCCTTCCCTACTAAAGACAGCAGGATTGCTCAGCCAGAGGCCTCAGCAGGAGTGTAGGTGGCTATGAGTAGGGATTTTGCTAACAGTCATGCAAAATTTGTTGTAGGCATTAGATCACACAAATACTTACCCAAAAGGCAAGGCAAGAAAAATGGCATGTTGAACTGCGATGCACTGACAAACGGTCTTGAGCAATAAGGAAAAGCAGAGGTAGGTGTATGGCTATATGCCACATGAGTCCTTGTCACAAGAAGCCATTTTCATCTGCCCTACTCTGGATGTGGTAAATACGCTGAAGGTAATGGCAAACCCTTAGGCACCATTGCAACAGGCTTGTGTACTTCAGCACTGGAACACCAGAAGCTTCATTCAAGATCACAGGGCACCTTATCTGCAGCTCTTAGTATTGCACAATTGCTATGGTATCCATATACAGAGAAAAAGGGAGTATTAGTGAGCATAATGAACATATTTCTTCCCTGAACTATCTCCTTGGAACAACTCGAGAGTGGCTTAAAGTACAGGTCAAGCAGTCCAAGTGGTTATTGCATTGAAGGGAGGAGACCTGAAAGGCTCCAAGGATGAGAAACGCCAACTATTGTGATTACCACAAACTGATCTTACAACAGATACCACGATAAAGAGAAAAGGATGGGCGCAGTCTTCAAAGGACAGTCATTTTTCATTGCCTATCAGCCACAGTTCAATTACAGCACATGGTCTCCCCATGTGCTATAATTATACCTTCAGCTGTGCTCACAGGCAAGTATTTCTCAAAACTATTTTCCATTCGAGTGGAAGCAACTGACTCCCTGCTACACATGCTGCAGGTCAGACATGGCACTGGACGGGGACGTCTGGGTTATACTGTGGGGGCATTGAAGTAGATGGTCTTGAGGGTCCCTTCCAGCCCAAACCATTCTATGATCTTCAGAATCAAAGTAATTAAAAGCATAAAATCATACACTTGCCTGCACACCTTGAACAGTTCCTTTGGTGTTAGCCTTGATGCAAGGCCTGGATCCAGTGGTAATTACTTACAAATTAGAGCACTCAGGTAGCCCAGATACAAAATAATCCTTTGTGTTCACGGACTAACAATGTATTTCTGAAAAAGCAGCTGGGTAGCGGCCTGGGGCACAAGCCTGGCAAGCACACACAGAGCAGCGCACGTATATGGAGGTTGCGGGTTAGTCCATTAACAAATGCTAAGCACCTCTGCGCCATCGCAGGGAAAGCAGATGAAGGACCAGAACTCCCAACCCCAGTATGCTTCATTCTACTGAAGAGAAAAGCCACAAAGAGCTGCCATTTCTTGCCAAGACGGCCAGCAGATCTGCAAATGCTTTAAAAACAAAAGGCAACCTGTGCTCTTAAATGTCCCTTTACCACCCTTCTGGCTGCAGGAGCTCCACAATTGCCACCTGCCTCCTAAACCACTCAAGCACTCCAGAAAAGAATGGAAATACAGACCAATTTATACAAAGAAACAGAGCATCCAGCAAGCAATAGTACATATATTTAACCCTGGTGCTCGCATTAAAGTTCGGTTATTTTATGCAAGTTATCACTAACCTACTGTGCTTGCACCAAAACATGCTTGTTTTGCACTGTATTGCTCTCTTCCTGCAGACCCTTCACCCCATTGCTCCCTCACTGCCTCCCTGCTGCCAGACCTTGCAATACTTGGCACTCCCTGCTTCTTTGAAGCCCAGAGTTTCACTAATCCAGTTCCATGCTTTATTTCTTCTAAGAATTCCTTCATGAAGTCTGCTTAGTCTTGGGAAGCAACACTGCGCTAGCATGTGCCTTTTATAACCAGGAGCTCAAGCGTGAAATCGGAGAAAGACTGAGCATACGTATACTCACACTATAGCATAAACGAGTTGGAGAATAGAGCTCACAAGGTAGATGCGGAACAGCTTCCTGGCCTAGAAGCAGCTTTCCATTCAGGAAGACGAAAATTGATTTCTTCACTCTGGTTCAATTAATTACTATAGCCATCCCCATGTGATTAAGTAGAGTAGATGCTTTAGACCAACAGATTTTTCCACCAGGAGCTTCAACAGTAAGCGGGGCTGGAGGCTGCCATTCATATCAGTGCAGTGGCATAGTCAGGCTGGCTTTCACTGTGCTCATCATCCCTAGAGCCCACATTTTCCTTCATCTTCAAGGAGCTCACAAACAACTTGCCTATGCATCTCACCAGCAAGCCCGGCATCAAGGTGACTGACAAAATCCAGGACATCACCATCCATAAGTGCCTGGTGCCTTGCCACCACCTCTTGGCACTCTTTTCCCTACTCTTAAAACCCAATTACAAACAGTTTTGCAGCTAAGAGATCTTTTATTATGCACTGTGACCACTATGCAATTTCTCCAGAGCGACTCTTCCTCTAGTTTCATAGCAGTCTTCTCTTCTGGGGTGAAGACAGTGGTTTCTGCAGATAGGTGGCATGACCTCAGGAACAAGTCAAGCCAGTTTGTGACTCAGTTCAATCAATCAAACATGAAAATCATATTCTGTACCTATCCTACACTGATGTTGCAACAAAGCTTCCAACCCTTGAAGTCTGTTCTACAAGGAACAAGATTCTCAAAGCTGAGTATTCTTTTCATTTGAATTGGGACTAGTTGAGTTAAATTGATTTTTTTTAATACATTTATCCTCTATAGGGACTTTTTTTTACTTAAATGGTGATTTGCTGAAACTGTGCCTATCCAATACTCATTACTGAAATGCATGGAAAGCTGCCAAAAGAAGCGATGCCTTCTGGACTAAACAAGGGATTTATTACTGAGAAACCACAGCACAGGGTAAAAATCCATCACAAACTTATTGATTTAAACTGATTGTAAGTAATCACATACAATTTATATTAAGTGAAACATACTGCCATCTAATTTAGAGTGAATTGAATGCTACTACTCTGAATTCTCTTTAAAAGCAAACTCTAATTGATATCCAAATAGAAATAATTGAAGCTTTCAGAAAACATGAACAAAATATTCCGTTATCTCTGTTTATTACGTATTGATAGGTTATTTTTACCTGTTTAAAAATAGTCAGACAGTAGTTATAGTATTATATTTCAGCAGAGATTTATACGTAAGCCTGAGGGCAAGTTAAATAGAATTGGACAAGTACTGCGCCTACAGTGTGGAGAAAAGAATTTGATGTGCGGGATGCAGTTTAAATGACTTCAACCCCCTCTTAATATAGAAGCCTCAAAATTTGCCTACTTTCCACCCAAAATATGATGAAATAAAGTCATGTATTTTACTAAAACATGCTTCTCTCACCTCCAGAGGAAGCATCTTCGGATGAAAATTATATTGTACAGCGCAAGTTATCGCTGCGGCACCACATCTTCCCTCCAAGATCCTATTCAGGGAATTGTGCTTGTCAGTCTCCTTTGATATGTCACATAATTGGATCCCAATCCTCAGCAGTATTAGTCAGCCCAATAGCCAATTTTATTTCTAAATAAATGTTTGAAGGCATTTGTTGTTCTTTTAAATTGTCAGTGTGTAAACACTGCCAGGAATAAAAAAAAAAACTTGTTCAGAATTATCTCTTTTACACTCAGAAATTTGGTTATTGATGTTTAAGGATGTAAGAACATATTTTTATTAAGAAAATCACTTATAACGGGAGCACAGAGTGTGCCACCATGTTTTGTATTCAATTGGCTTCATAGCTTTTGAAGACCAGAAGCCCACTTCAAACTTTTCCTCATGAAAACTCCTTCTCAGGTCATATTTAGTTAAAGACTGACATGCAATTTCTCAACGGGAGCACTTAGGTGCCAGATTACAACATGATCAACTTACAAGATTCACCAGAAAGATTTCAACTGTCGTTCCCACTGGAGGTTGGGTTCAGACAGCTCCTCATCAGCTACCCATTTGCAGGAAGGTGCGTTTCAAGTCTTACGTGAAGTTGAAAGCATAAATAAGGTGTTCAGATGGCCTTCTGACAACTTGACAATTTTATTTTTAAAGTAATGCTCTAACATATGTTGCACTCATGAGTTTGAGCCTAATCCTGTAACAAGCTGCATATAAGTGGAACAGTTGTCCATAACTAGACTCATTACAATTCAATTAAGTCCATTTGCAGAGTGCATTGCAGGACTGGGCCCTTAGGAATTTGTTATGTTCCTGGAGCTTATTGAATTGCTGGGTATCTTCAACAAGGCAACAGCTCTGCATCCAAATCATAATTACTCCTATTTGCCTGGTTAGTACTAGCCACCTGTTAGCTGTTATTTTTGCACAACTAGACACTTGCATTTATATAAACTTTACCCATTTTTATCATAATCTGGCTCTTAACACCAATCCCCTGATTAAACACTGCAAAAGGCTCTCTGCTTTTCTGCTGCTCTGAGATGCAGTAATACTCAGCTGTCATGGACAACGTTGAATTATACCAGAGGACATCCATGCCCCTCAGGTACTTGCCAAGCATGACTTAAATTCTAGAGAAAATGCTATGAGAAACAAAACCTAATTTGCAAGCTCCATTTTTTAAAACAAAGCTATCCACTACAAAGCAACGCCATTTAGCAGAGACTTTATTCTGTCTAGTGATGTGAATGCAAAAACAGGCCATAACAAGCCTGTTTGCACACAATTCAGAAACACTGGACTGACATTTCCACCCAGAAATATGTTCATTGGATGCAGGTAGCTGAGCTGGTTTGATCTGCTTGCTTGCCTTGCAAAGTATTCACTCCATAAAACAAAAGAATGGTATGTTATAGAATCACAGAATATCTCAAGTTGGAAGGGACTCATAAGAATAGAGTCCCACTCCCTGTTCCTCACAGAACTACCTAAAACTAAACCAGGTGACGAAAAGTGTCATCCAGATGCTCCTTGAACTCTGACAGGCTTGGTGCCCTGACCACTTCCCTGAGGAGCCTGTTCCAAGGACCAACCACCATCTCAGTAAGGAACATTTTCCCAATGCCTGAGCTTACCCTGACGCAGCTTCACTCCATTCCCTCGTGTCCTAGTGCTGGTCACCAGTGAGAGATCAGCACCTCCTGCGCCGCTGCCCCCCTTGAGGAAGTTGTAGCCTGTGATGAGGTCATCCCTCAGCCTCCTGCAAGCTGAACAAACCAAGGGACTTCAGCCACTCCTTGCAAGTCTTGCCCTAAATTAGCTTATATCCCCATTAGACAAGCCTTGCACTACTGTTTGGAGACAGGAGTCTCCAGCTGAAAAAAGGTTTAGCCACAAACTAGGGCTAGCCACAAACCAGGGCTGGCCTCCCAACACCCACATGCTATCAGCTACTGCACTGTTTGTTCAAAGAAGTGTGAGGAATTAGCAAGTTAGCGTAATAAGTAATCCTTTCCTCTGAGAAAAATTTATTTCTTTATTAATAACTATACAAGTAAAACTTCAGTCAGAGATAAATTGTCACAAGGAAGTGAAAAAAGTTTATTTTGTCAAGGAATGGCTAAGGTTGAGCAGATACAACTAGCAATTTGTCTGCAGCATTTCTCCCTCCCCACTCATTCTCAGCAGTCTAGCTATTTCCACCCTGTCTCTGAAGTGCATACTAGAAAAGTAACAGACAGACTAGCAAAAAAAAAACAAAAGAGAAAGGTTCAGTGGATCAAATGAAGAAAGACAACTCAGGCACAATCTCTGAACAGGAAGTAATGAAATGCACAATTTGAGAATTGGCTCTGGGCATCAAAAGCTGTTCACAGCAAGATTGTCTCCTAGCAGAGACAGGTTACAGTCATGGTCAATGGGAAACAAGGGTCACGTAGGTGCTTTCATGGCACAGTGGCAGCAACAGTATATCCTCCACCTCTGTAATCTAACTCTGATGTGAGAGCTAGAGCTCCGAAGAAAACTTACCTCAAAAGACATCCTAGAAACAGGGTTTGTTGTTTTGTCTAACTCACTTCCTCAGACTTGGATCATTGTAAAGCACACCACGGAAAACATAAGATTTCCTGAGACAAAATGGTTTCATCTGCTGTTACACTAGTAACACCACACAAACACCTAAATACAAATAGTGGTAACATCCCATACCTCCCCCATCCAAAAGTGAAGGCCCACAATCCCTTAGCATCAACTTTAAAAGGCTGTTCTGGGTAGAAGCTATTTGCCATTTGTGTTGCACTGCAATAGTTTGACACTTTGCTTTTCAGTATTAAAGTAACTCCACTGCTAACCGTTTCAACAATCAGGCACCAGAGGATGACAGCAGTACTGACACCATGCAGGAGTATTAGGGACATGAAATGAGATGTCGCAAAATGAAGTTTAGACATGCTTAAGCAGTTGAAGCAGCAGTTAATATTTGCTTTTTTCCCAGTCCAAAAGGAAAGAACCTTATTAAAGGACAAGCTACCTCTACACACTCAAAACCCATCATTCCCAACAGCTCTAACAGAGGCCACTGCTCTCCTGCAGCATGGGACATGCTGCCCCATATAAGAAACAAAGCTGAAGTCAGAGAGCAAACATGATCAAATTAGAAACGCAGCATTTGCTACGTTTGCTCACTACAGATGAAAATCAGATTTTTTCCAAGCATTAGCCTTTTTTTTTTTGTGGCAACAAGACAAAGGGCAGGCATGCCCCACCTTTCTCATGCCTGTCCTAAGCCCCATGCACAAGCTCCAGCCTCTTCCAAACATACTATCTTTTCAAATACTTGCATTAAGGCTTCAAAAAAGCCAGCTCTTGCACCATGCAGCTCAACCGCCTTTGGCCCCCACCCCAATCCATTCACAGCTCCCCAAATCTTGCTCCTCCATTTGCAACAGGGCTTCCCTGCATTCACTGCTTTGGCAACTCCTGTCCCCGACAGCTCCAGCCCTCTAGATGCAAAAGGACTTTGTCTGCCAACCCCTGACCTCCAGGCTGCATGGAAATCCTCAGCAATCACCCCAAAATCCCACTGGCAAACCTGGGCCACCCAGGTCCTGGCTCTACAGCCCTGTCCATAAGGGGCTGAAACTACCCCCAAATGCACACATACAGCCTCCAACTGCACGGGCTGGAGGAAGGAGGGGGACAGGGCTCAGCCAGCAGCTGCTGCGAGTGCTCCCAGCCCCGTCCCACTGCCCTCCTTCCTTTCTGTTCCTGCCGACTCTGCAGCTATGTCAAGCATTTCACAGGGCTCCCAGGGAAGTGAGACCCTGGGGAAAGTGAGGTGGTAGGATGTGAATCTGGAAAATGCTTTAGAGGAGGAAAAACAACAAAGTGGCTGCTAAAAATTTGTTTACAGCCTATATGAGAGTTGGAGACAAGCTAGAAAAGGTGTTGCAAATAGGACAAGTTACTTTTACCCAAGGAACACTTTTCTAACACAGAAGAGCATCACAAAGGTTTCCTTTCTCAAAGCTGCCATGAAAGCAACTGATGGCAGCACCTCAGAGCACTGGTCAGACACCCATCTATTACATGCAAAGTAAAGGAAATAAAATGCTAAGCTTTCAAGATGGAGCACTGTCTGGCATTAGCTTCATGGATGCAACAGGCCACAAGGGAGGCAGAAGTAGCAAGCAAGCCTAGCACAACCCAAGCCCAGCATCCTAACCCAGAACTCACCACCCTACTGGCTCTGGCACTGAATAGGTCACAGCTTACAACCGCAGAGAGGTTGGCCCATGACAAGCTTTAGAAGACCAGGGTTAAAAACCCCAATGCGCAACTGTCTCGCAAATCTCTGTAAGATTACTTTGCCTCCGTTTCTTTTCCTACTGGAGGTACGACACTGCCTAGTCCCTCCGAAAGGGAGAAGAACAGATCCCAGCTTCCCCCCCCTTTCTTTTTTTTTTCCTTTTTAAATAACCTCCCTGACACAGTCTCCAGGGAGATTTGGAGGCCCTGACTGCTCACCAACACAAGCAAAAGGCAGCAAAATACCATAAGATGTCTGTTGTTCTGGGTTGTGATTTTAGCCTCAGGAGGAGTCAATGTAATGTCAAGTAGCACAAAAAAAAACCCAAACCTTCACAATCACATCTTCCTTTGGTATCCCTGTGACAGCACCCCCCACACACCTCATGTTTGCAGCCTGTTACTTTCTGATCGTTGTCCTCTCCTTGCTTACGCTACAGCTTTGGATCTCAGAAAAGTGAAATGTTGATACTGAACGTGAATGAGAAATCCATCTGTGTGATGAGAGTAGTGAGCTGGCATAGAAGCTGTCAAACCAAGGAAGTATCTTCCAACTGCCATAGTATAATGAAAATATTCTTTAAAACTCTGTGACAACTGCAGAGCAAGAAAGAAAGTGAACCTGCCTATACCTGCAGACACTACACTCTCTCTGTGATCACATCAGCCTCTGTTCTGGACAGTACAGACAGTTTGAGTGGGGGCAAGCCCTATTTCCAAAATGCTGGATCAACAGCAAAAAAGAGGCAGGCAGACCATCAGAAAAAAACCCCACATTTCCCCTGTGCCAAAAGAAGTCACTATTACTGTTTTGGTGGAGAACTGCCAGAATCATGTGCAAGTTGCTCCTTGCAGAGGATCAGCCCTGAATGGCCTCTCCCCTCCACAGCACACAAGGCTTCAGCTGGGGCAGGATGGATGGACCCTCACATGTGTTCAGAGCCACACAAAGACAAGCAAAGGCAGGTTAGGTAGGAGGAAGCCTCAGCTCATTTGAGGACAAGCTGGGGAAGACCGCTGTCCAGCCCAGCACGCAATTTCAGGCTTTTAGAGAATACAGTCTACTTAATGAACATGCTTTTTCAGGGATCAAAATAAAGATGCAAATGAAGCTTAAAGCTCTGCAGAGCCCATACATACTTGAACTTGCACATCTGACTGTCAAACAGCAAAAGATTTCTTTAGAGAGAGGATCAACACAGGTTCTGTTTTGCCACAATTCCTGGAAAGCTGGTGCTAATATCAGTGAATCAGACTTTGCCTCATCACAAACATTTCTTGACTCTAGGAAAGATTAACATTTATATGCTTTAGACACTTAGGCAGAGATTTTCACAGGTCACCAGCGAATTTGCATGTTGAGCTCTTGCCAGAAACATTGAAGAGTAAGCATAGCCAAGCAAATATTTGAGGTATTTAACCTCCCCCAAAGGTACCAAAGCTAAGCACCCAAGTGACTAACCACTTGAAAAAACACAAGCCTCATATTTTGGGAGGTCATTTTTATCAGCATCGAGCAGCTACTAAGAGATGTGGGAGCATTATCCAAAACCTTTGCCTTAGCCTTCAGTGCTTATGAAGTCAGCAAGGCACACTGGGCCTGCAGGGCAGAGCACAATTAGCTTCAGGGCTTTTAATCATTGTTGTGATTTTATAGGAAGTCTAAGTGCAAAGGTGGTGGAGGAGGGGCACTTAGTAAGGCTGTTTTGGGGCCAGAGAAAAGATGAGATTATGGTTAAAAGCAGAAGATGATTGGTATTATTGAGTCAATACCTTATAATAAATATAGTAAGTGCGTTAATCCAATTAGCTGAGTGGAGTAAGATGAATGTGGGGGATACTAGTGAAACAGGAAGATGGCAAGAAGCTAAAATTAAACATACCTAACAGAAAGCAGCAATGAAAATTATGTTCTAAAACAATGGGGTTTCAGTGAGTATGTGCAGTTTGAAAGCTTAACCTCAGCAAAGATGTCATCTCGGCACTTTTAGAGTTTGTCTCCCAGACAGAGAGCGAACAAGAACAAAAGTACAAGTTTTTCCACAAGTGAAAACACAACAATTCCAAAATTCTGCAGATGAAGCTTGTTAAGCTGTTTGCTAAATCTTATTGCACTGTAATACACCAAAAAGAAAGAAAACTATCATTGTAAAGATCTAGCTCCTTGCAGAAGTTTATTAACTTGTACCACAGCCCACATGTCCTCAGAGAATACTCAAACAGTTAGATCTAGCAAGGAACTATGAAAACAATGGGGAGGAGGCGGCAGACCAGGCTAAGAAAAGAACTAGCAGCTGAGGAGAAAGAGGTATTTTAGACAGCTACCAACGTTTAAAGCAGGTAACTAAGCTAACATTCTATCAGCCCGTGGGTATCTGTTTGCACTGCACCATGAGTCAATGACCACTACACACAGGAGGAACAGGAAAGCAGCCTGCTAAGCATTGATTTCAACAAGGCACTCCAGTAAAAGGAAAACTTCTCTCCCTGCATGTTTAAGAAGAAGCTAATGAAGACTGACTTATGCATGCATTTATTAAAATTTTCTCAGCACTGAGCATTTCAGCTTTTAAGTTTCGTGTGCAGCTTGAAAGCAAGGCAGAAGCCAAACTGTTAGGAAGAACATCATCTCTTTAGAGGATTAGGAATTAAGTTAACTGCACATTAGAGATAAAATAGTGGAGTGGTTGTCTTTATTCTTAATAATAAACCATAAGGCATTAAGCTACACAGCACGATTAACTTCTTTCAACCTCTTGCTATTACTGCTGAGACAGCAACATGGTAGTCTCACAGAAACATTAAAAAATACGGAGTGATTAAGTTAAAGTTAAGTGAATTTAGGGCAGGCAAAAAATGCTACATTGCAACCTAGAAGAGATAAGTCTTTTGTTCCTGTAAAAAGCAGCCTGAGCACTAGGAGCATTAGAACAAGTTCATTGAAAGCAAAACTCATGCATGGTTTGAAGTGACCAGCTCTGAGGCTTGTTATTCTGCATCCCTCCTCTCCTTCCTAACTCATGATTCATCTGGCTACTTGGTCTCTAGAATAATACCACTGCTAATGATGCCTACCAAGCTGGTGAGAAGGATGAACTTGGGAAACCACAGCTGAGGTCTCACTTCCTCCTCCTTCACCAGCTCCATGCAGTCCTGAACTTCATTTTTCTTTGACTGGGTTCACCATTTATAAAACTCCTCTTACAAACATGACCAAAAAAACCAAAAAACCACAACTGAGACAACCAAAAACCATTTAAGTCTGTGAGATGCAGAGATACTAAACAAACAGGGGCCATTTTGATCATCAGACAATCAGCCCAACACATACTAGAAGCTATCAGCAAAACCCCAAGACTTACCAAGACTTCTAGGAATCAAAACACTCTCCACAAGATAGACAAAGTTCTGTCTTCCATATGTAACTACAAGTCTTCAACTATTCTCTATGGCTCAATTTGATGCTAAGCTTATTTGCTTGTACCCTGGCCTGGCTTAGGTTAACCGAAGTAAGAGAAGAAAGAGAGCAAACTTCCTAGCTCTACTCTTCCTCCAAGCTTTAGCTGCAGCTGTACCCTATGAACAAACACTTTCATACTTTCTCCTATGCTATCACCTCCCACCTGTGGGAGAAGCTCACCTGAAAGGTAGGCAAAGCCACTGGTTTGAGCATCCATCAAATTCCACCTTAAAGTGCTCCTTTACTGCCTGAAAAAGCTGAGCAACACTTAAACCACTGAAAACACTCTGGGACCAAAGCCCATCCTACTAAGGCAAAGCTCTACCCCTGTTTCTGCACAGTCTTGGTTGTTTCATATCTGGTTAGTGAGACATCTTTTCCTGCATTAGACAGAGTATAGCACAGGTGACTCAGGCCCAAGACTAAGCAAATTTAAACAAGGAAATAGCCCTGTAGGGAACAGCTGAAGTCATCACAGCACAACATGCAGCAGCTGCTTTGAGGTGAAGCACCCTCCTGGTGCAGTAGGCAGCAATTCTCCTTCGCGTCTTATTTCTGCAGCTGTGTGAGGTCCTAAGCAAAGTATCAAAGCCCTTTCAGCTAGGTACGATGTGTTATTTGTGACATGGTGAAAGACACGCCTTGGCCAAGCATACAAGTCTTGCTGAGTATTTGGAGCTTTGAGGTGGCCTTTAGGCATTACAGCTCAGCTGAAAGCAGGGCTCAGTACCACAGGTACACATCCAGTGTGCCAGGCCATGCCCTGAGGTGTTTGCCACCTAAGCACATAAGGCAGAATTAGAGCTGCTGAAAATTTTCTAGCAGAACACTGGAAAATGGCAATGAACCAAAATGAAAATGCTTCCTGGAAATGTAGTAGCTTCCAACAACAGGGACAAGTTTCCCCATATAGTCTCCTAGTAGGCTACAGGGATTGCACAACATCACAGGCAGAGCAGACACATAAATTACCTGAAAGGGCTTTTGATTAAACTGCTACAGGATGAGCAGCCTTAGGAAACTCATGTCTACCGAAGTTGGCAGTACTTTCAAATTTGTGGTCTGTGCATCCCTCAGGGAAAATATGAGTAGCAAACCTTTGGTCAGCTTTCAAAGGAAAATACCTTCATCAGCAACTACTTTGGGTTCTTCTGGACTGACATGTGTGTGTATTTCAGGAACCTGAAAGTCTGGTTACTGCAAAGACCCCGTTCTTGACTTAGCAGCCCTGAGAAACTCTGCTTGCTCTGGAATATGCACAGCAAAACTGGGGTTCACAGAGAGCTGAACTCTGCTTCCTAAAGCTGGTATGGTCCAGCTTTCTGTTTGCTCTCTTGGCAAACAATCTCAGACCATGTCTGCACTGGGGCTTTAGAAACCATTACTTCATTTTGGGTAGAATATTTCCAAATGACATTTCCTGTTTGTCTTTTAAAGTTATCAGGAGAGTTTTATTCTCCATCTAGAGGGGTGACTTCTGTTGTTTTTAGATCTATAGATCATAGATCTACAGGATGGAGATAAAATACAATGTACAGTATAAATGGAGAAGTTTGGAAAACTGGGCTTATTTTGACACTGGGTAAACTCTGCAAGCCTGCGAGTCTCACTGAACTGAAAAGACAAATACAGAGCTCCGCAATCCCAAACTGATGCCATTGCCAGATAGCCTGTTCCCCTTGTGTTTCCCATTTGGAATAAAAATGCAACAGCTTTACTAAGTGAATCCAAATAGGTGATTTTGCCATAATTTTTCCAGAAACATCTCTAATAACTTTTTCATACCTATGGCAAATTTAGGAACTCCTGACATTTCTCTCATGCTCAGCAGCAAAAGCGTTTATTATTACCTTCAACAGGTCTTCAGCTACGTACAGGAAGAAAAGATTCACAAGTATCGTCAGCCCTTTGACCTGTCTGCACTACTTGCAGGTTCAGAAATTCACATAAAATCCATTTTATTTTGGAACTGAGTATTCTATTATGTACAAATCATTCCCATTCATTTCCTTTTAAACCTCCTGTTCATCTCCCCATTAGACAATCTTCTGTCCCCTCCTTAAAAGCATAAATATCCTCATAAAACATCCTCTCCCAGGCTAATGTTAAAGCACTGTTTTTATACCTATCAGATATTTTTACAGGCTACTAACTCCACATTTGCCAATATGTAAGTCAAAGAATTCATCAGAATTGCCTGAAGACAGCCACATGCCAAAAAGAAAAGATAACAGCAAACTGACCTTCCTTTACAAGAACCAAAACTCCAACCTCGTATTCTAGATATAAAAGAAAATCCTACAATCTTATGTTTAATTATCACATTTTGTCTTTTGTCCCCCCAGTATGTGTATTTGTGAGGGTCTTTTTCCTGTCTTGATGAGTTAAGTGTGCAATATGATAGTCTTTCAGTGCAACTTCACTGATGGGATGTGTTTAAAATAAAAATCAAAAGCATGAATCACTGACAAGTGTAGTGTTGCAGAGCTGTCGTCTTATTTTTCAGTTGGATTCCCAGGTTTAGCAAAGTGCTTAGTGCACACACCAAAATGCTGCAGGCATTCATATGCAAGGTATTTTGGAAGTGAAAATCACATTCGTGATTTAGCCCTTCAGTGACAGGCAAACTCAGTCCTGCACATTTGGGTAGAACTGAAGTTGTCAAAGGTACACGCAGAAAACCAAGGTCCAGTTTGATCCCACAGTAGTCTAGATGCCAGAATTTCATGGAAACTCATGTGAATGATCAATTAGCGGGAGATCCAACTACTCTATGCTAGATTTACTGCAGATAGACTGTTTTCTGTTTTATCAAGCAGCCTTGGTGCCATTGAGAGCCAAGTCTCCTAAGTCAAAGCTGTGGAGACAGGGAGCAAGTTCACTTGACTCCAAAAAAATGGAGTGTAGAGTTAGCAGTGATATAAAGCTATAGCAATCACTATAGAATAATTCTCAAAATCTGATGCCCACTTTGACTGTAATGCCTCCAAATTCAAGTCAACCTAAAGATAAAATTAAATCATTTGCCAGAACAGACTTACTGCATTGCTAATGGGTATTAGAAAATATAAACTGGGGGAGAGGGGGCACACGACGACACACCATGACAAAACCTCGCATATAAACTTTCTAATAATAGATCTAAAAGCTCTTTATAGGAGGAAAGGTTGGGAGGAGAGTCATACCACAGAGAAAGAAACAGAAGCAGATGCTCAATATGACTTTCTTAAGACTCCCCAGCAGGCTAGAACAGAAATCAAACCTAAAGCCTCTAGTCCTTTGCTTTTATATACAATTTTAGAACATGCAGTCCCCTGAAGAAACATGCTACAGAACAACACACACTTGATTTCCCTCCACACAACTGGAGTGAGAACAAATTTTACTTCTAATTCTACATAGTCTGTCTGCATCCCCATGTTACTAAAGCTCATAATTCCCGCTGTCACACTAAACGTACAATGCTGGGGTGCACACAATTTCCAGTTCAAAAACCCTTCTGGAAGTCCTGCTTCTTACACCCAAGGTGGAGGATACAGCCCATCCTGGTATAGAAATGCAGTGACTGCTGGAGACAAGCTGTCTGGCCCCCGTTGTTCTGCTGTCTGGCCATCCCGACATGCTGCCCCAGCTGGCAAGGACTTGCCAGGCCGGTATTTGAAAAAACTTTTCCCACTCAAACTTGTCTAATGAAACTCAACTTTGGCAAAGAAAAAAAACCCAGCAAGTGTCTATCTTCCTCCCCAGCATCCTACCTCCTTAATTTGAAGGGAGAACTTAAGCAGGCTATTAGGGAAGAGACAACAAATTGAATATGGGTGACAAAAATCTGAAAAAAAAAGCAGAGGAGTTGTTGGGGGTTTCTTTCCTTTCCCTAAACAGGCTTTTCCTTTCTTTCTTTCTTTAATTCTTACTTTTAACCAGTTTTACAGGGAGCTGCAGACCACCACGACAGTGACCTTCCCCAGCACTTCTGCCCTGGCCGGAGCCGCTGGCCCAGCTGGCTCAGCCCCGGTACATCCCCGG